>NC_050573.1:472900010-473200010 GCF_011100635.1 Trichosurus vulpecula
AATTCTAAAGAATCAGAGGGCCAAAGAACAAATCATAGAAACAATTAATAACTTCATTCAAGAAAATTACAATAATGAGACAATATACCAAAACCTATGGGATGCAGCAAAAGTAGTTCATAGGGGAAGTTTTATATCTGTAAATGCTTACATGAATAAAACACAGACAAGGAGATCAATGAATTGGGCAAGCAACTGAAAAACCTAGAAAAGAACAAATTGAAAATCCCCAATTGAATACCAAATTAGAGATACTGAAAATCAAAGGAGAGATTAATAAAAATGAAATTAAGAAAACTATTGAATTAATAAATAAAACAAAGAGCTGGTTTTATGAAAAAAACAATAAAATTGATAAACCTTTGGTCAATTTGATTTAAAAAAAAGAAAGAAGAAAATCAAATTACCAGTATCAAAAATGAAAAGGGTGAACTCACCTCCAATGAAGGGGAAACTAAAACAATAATTCGGAATTATTTTGCCCAATTGTGTGCCCATAAATTTGACCACCTTAGGGATATGGATGAATATCTACAAAAACATAAATTGCCCAGGTTAACAGAAGAGGAAGCAGAATTTCTAGATATTCCCAACTCAGAAAAAAAAAATTGAGCAAGCCATGAATGAATTCCCTAGGAAAAAATCTCCAGGGCCAGATGGGTTTACATGTGAATTCCATCAAACATTTCAAGAACAATTGATTCTTATACTTTATAGACTATTTGGGAAAATAGGTGAAGAAGGAGTCCTACCAAATTCTTTTTATGACACAAATATGGTGTATTAGGAGGGCAGAGTTTATAATCTCAAAGAGGATCATATATATGTCTGAAAGGTTCGGAACTGCCGGATATAAGAAACTCTCAAAGTAGGAGGCAGAAGAATCAAAGCATATATTTAGGCTCCACAGTAACCAACCCATGAACTAGCATCCCCATTTTGATATATTGATCAAAAGCTTCCAGGCCCCATAAGTACGCCTCACAAGAGTAACCAGGAGGCTACAGAGAAGCATGATGGTGTAAAGCAAAATCATGCTTCCCCTTCTATGGTAAAAAGATTACCCACTGGCCTCAAGTCCTTGTTCAGCTTCCTCCCGTAGGTCAGCTCTGCTACTGGCAGCTCCTGTTTCAGCTTCGGCTGTGGCTGTAGCTGTAGCAGCCTCTGGCTCCAACGGAAGCTGTTTTTAACCATCTGGCTTCTGCGGGGGGGGGGGGGGGGGGTGGTGGGGGGGGGGTGGTGGTGGTGGTGGTGGTGGTGTAAGGTACACGGGGGGGGGGGGGGGGGGGGGGGAGGGTGGGAAAGCACAGGTTCTTTCAATCTGCTTAAGCAAGGTGAAGGGGTTGACTGGGAAAGCACAGGTTCTTTCCATCAGCTTAAGCAAGGGAAGCAAGGTGAAGGGGCCGACAAGCTTACTCCAACCCAACATACAAACAGCATTCGGTTCAGGGGAAAAAGCCAAACTAGTCAAGGGCACTTGTTGACTAAGTGCTAAGGAGCCCATTTTTGGTTACCAACACATATGGTACTAATATCTAAGCCAGGTAGAGTCAAAACAGAGAAAGAAAATTATAGACCAATTTCCCTAGTGAATATTGATGAAAAAAATTTAAATAAAATATTAGCAAGAAGATTGCAGCAACTTATTACAAGAATAACCCACTCTGACCAGGTAGGATTTATTCCAGGAATGCAAGGCTGGTTCAGTACTAGAAAAACTATCAGCATAATTGATCGTATCAACAACAAAACTAGTAGAAACCATATGATCATCTCAACAGAGGCAGAAAAAGTCTTTGACAAAATACAACACCATTCCTATTAAAAACACTAGAAAGCATAGGAATAAATGGAGCCTTGCTTAAAATTATAAATAGCATTTATCTAAAACCATCAACATACGTTATATGTAATGGGGATAAGCTAGATGCATTGTCAATAAGTTCAGTGGTGAAACAAGGATATTTATTGTCACCCCTACTATTCAATTTGGTGTTAGAAATGTTAGCTGCAGCAATAAGAGAAGAAAAAGAAATTGAAGGAATTAGAATAGGCAAAGAAGAAATTATTTACATGATATGATGATTTACTTAGAGAATCTTAGAGAATCAATTAAAAAACTGCTTGAAAAAATAAACAGCTTTAGCAAAGCTGCAGGATGTAAAATAAACCCACATAAATCCTCAGCATTTCTGTAAATTACTAACAACGTGCAATGGCAAGAGATAGAAAGAGAAATCCCATTCAAAGTTACTGTAGACACCATAAAATATTTGGGAGTCTATCTGCCAAGACAAACCCAGGGACTATATGAACATAATTATGAAATATTTTTCATGCAAATAAAGTCAGATCTAAATAAATGGAAAAATATCAGTTGCTCATGGCTAGGCCAAGCTAATATAATAAAAATGAAAATTTTGCCTAAATTAATTTATCTCTTCAGTGAATTACCAATTGAACTACCAAAAAATTATTTTACAGAGTTGGATAAAATAATAACAAAATTCATCTGGAAGAACAAGAGGCCTAGAATATCTAGGGAATTAATGAAAAGAAATGCTAGGGCAGGTGGCCTAGCCATACCAGATATTAAACTGCACTACAAAGCGGCAGTCATAAAAACTACCTAGTACTGGCTAAGAAACAGAGTGGTGGATCAGTGGATGCAGTGGTCAATGACTATGGCCATCTACTCTTTGATTAACCCAAAGAATCCAGTTTCTGAGCTAAGAATTTACCATTTCACAAAAACTGCTGGGAAAATTGTAGGACTGAAACTAGGCATAGACCAATATCTTATACCATATACCAAAATAAAGTCAAAATGGGTTCATGATTTAGGAATAAAAGCTGATACTATAAGCAATTTGGGAGAAAAAGGAATAGTTTACCTATCAGATTTATGGAAAAGAAAAGAATTCATGACCCAACAAGAGATAGAGAGCATTACAAAATGCAAAAGAGATAATTTTGATAATGTTAAATTGAGATGTTTTTGTATAAAAAAAAGCCAATGCAACAAAGATTAGGAGGGAAACAGAAAATTGGGAGAAAATATTTACAACTAGTATCTCTGATAAAGGCCTCATCTCTCAAATATACAGGGAACTGAGCCAAATTTATAGGAATACAAGTCATCCCCCTATTGAGAAATGGTCAAAGGATATGAACAGGCAGTTTTCAGAGAAAGGCATATAAAAAATGGTCGAAATCACTACTGATTAGAGAATGCAAATCAGAACAACTCTTAGGAACCACATCTCTCCTGTCAGATTGGCTAAAATGACAAAACAGGAAAATGATAAATGCTGGAGAGGATATGGGAAAATTGGAACATTGTTACATTGCTGGTGGAGTTGTGAACTGATCTAGTCATTCTGGAGAGGAATTTGGATCTATACCCAAAAGGCTATAAAAATTTCTCATACCCTTTGACCCAGCAATACCACTTCTAGAGTTGTATCCAATAGAGGTCACACACGTGGGAAAAGGATCCATATATAGAAAAATATTTATATTGGCCCTTTTTGTAGTAGCTAAGAATTGGAAATCAAGGGGATGCCCATCAATTGGGGAATTGTTGAACAAGTTGTGGCATATGAATATAGTGGGATACTACTGTGCTATAAGAAATGGGGATGATACAGAGTCCATAAGAACGTGGAAAGACCTAAATGATATAATGCTGAGCGAGGGGAGTAGAACCAGGAGAACATTATACACATCCACAGATATATTGCATTCCGTGATGACTAACATTGATATACTTCTCTCTTCTCAACAATACAAGGTACAAAGACAACTCCAAAGGACTCATGATGGAGAGAGCTATCTACATCCAGAGAAAGAACTATGGAGTCTGAATGCAGACTGAGGCACACTTTATCCTTGCCTTTTTGCCCCCTTTTTTTCTTTCTCTTTTGTTTTTGTCTTTGTTGTTTGTTTTTTTGGTTTTGTTTCTTCTTTCTCATGATTCATTCCATTGGTCATATTTCTTCCTTACAAGTTTACTATTGTGTAAATAAGTTCAATGTGAAGTTATATGTAGATGTATCAGATTCCATGCCATCTTGGGGCAGGAGGGGGAAGGGAGGGAAAGAAAATCTGGAACTCAAAGTTATGTAGAACAGAGTGTTGTAAACTGAAAATAAATAAATCTTTATTATAAAAAAAAAGAAAAAAGAAAAATGCTACACCCACAGGGCTGGTGAATCCTACCGCTACTTCAGTCCAGTGAAAAGACCACCCTATGGACTGGGCTACCTCTGTGTATGAATGTGATTATATCTCCCATTGTGTTTAACCCGCTGCTTTGTCATTTGCCCATTGCTGCTTGACTTTGAGGTGAATAAAAATGGTAAAATTAAAAAAAATTCCAAGATCTCCCACTGCAACCAGGGCCATCTCCAGTCATTCTGATCTATATCTTGCTACTGGGCCCAGGTGGCTCTGGAGAAGAAACTGAAGCAGGTGACTTTGTGCAGCCCTCCCTCACTTAAATCCAATCCAGTTACAAGTCGTAGCATCACATGCCTGATGTCATGATCTTCTTTGAGTAACAAACAGCAACAATGTCCCAGGAGTTATGTTGTCTCAATGAAGGTCTCAGTATTTTTGACATAACCAGGTGTGGGGGGACTAGGTTTCTGTGGGCCCCCAGTTACTATATTCATTTGTACCTCTAATTCTGCTTCCTTCTTTCATTTTCCTCTTGCTTGCACTCTATTATTTATGTGTGACTATGTCAGAAAGGAGGCACATTTATTAATTTGGTTACTTGTAGTCTCACTTCATTTTACAATCCTCCTAAATCTTTCTGCAGCCCTACTTTCTCTGATCCAATGATGCTTCTGTTTGATGGAGTCCAGTTCCTGTTGGGGTTACATGGACTAGTTGTCTTCTTCTTTCCAGCTCCCAGGCAGTCTTTGTTCCTGCCAGAGGACTCCAGCTGACTAGCTAGATAAGGAAAAAAAATCAATTAGATATTTTTCCCTTTTGACTTTGGCTACTTTATTTTTCATTGCTGATGGCATAGTGTATTGCCCTGGGGCTCTGCTTAGTTTGAGGAAGGAAGGCAAAACAATTTACATTAAAAAAATAACCTTTATTTAACAATTTTTCAACACAATTTCAGGTTCTCTGTGACAGTGCAGGCTAGAAGAGCAAGGATACTTTTTTGGCAAAAAGATAAGGTGGAAGATGATGTTTCATACATTAGACAGATGAAGGTAAGAGTTCGATTAAATGCAGCCCTTTACACAGCTTATATTTTTATAATTATTTTTATAGATCTACAAAAGTGTAATGGAGACTTGTCCAAGTCCAGAGTACCTATGATGCTGTCTCCCCCAGTGAAGACACTGAAGAGCCAGCTTCTTAGACAGTGGTGATAAAGCATAAGGCAAGTGCCATGAAAAGATATTGCAGTATGTGTGGGCTTTCTATAGGTGATTCTGGTTAGATGACAATAAGATGAATGGAACTTTGATTAGCTGAGTTGGCCTCATCTGTCCTCTTTGGTTACATTTTTGCTACACAATTTTGTTTGATACGTTTGACTTTCAGGCATGACGTCTAGTGAGAGAGAGAGCTGTCCCCTCCAACAAAATATGGCCCTGTGAATAGAGCCTGGATTCTTTGCTTAAGAAATTGTTCATTCATTTTAAGTTAAGGACAGTGTTGTCATAGAATCCTGGTGTCTGAATTCGGCAACCAGTTCTTTTTTTATTAGTGTTTTATTTTTCCCCAGTTACATGTAAAAATATTTGACATTTGTTTTTAAAACTTAGAGTTCCAAATTTTCTCTTTTTCCTCCCTCCTCACCCTGCCTTATCCAGAAGGCAAACAATTCGATATAGGTTATACTCTTGTAGTCATGCAAAACATATACACATATCCATAATACTCATGTTGTAAAAGAAAACACAGACAAAAGAAAAACCTCAAGAAAAATAAAGTTTAAAAAAGGTATGCTTCAGCCTATATTCAGACACTATCAGTTCTTTCTCCGGGGAAGGATAGCATTTTCCATCATAAGTCCTTCAGGGTTGCCTTTGATTGTTGTGTAGCTGAGAATAGCAAAGTCATTCACAGCTGATCATCTTAAAATATTGTTGTTACTTTGCATCAGCCCACACAAGTCTTTCCAGGATTTTCTGAGAGCATCCTGCTCATTATTTCTTAGAGTGCAATAGTATTGCATTATAATCACATACCACAACTTGTTCAGCTATTTCCCAATTAATGAGAATCCCCTATATTTCTAATTCTTTGCCCCCAGAAAAGAGCTGCTATAAATATTTTTGTACATTTATGACCTTTTCCTGTTTTTTAGTCTCTTTTGGGCTACAGACCTAGTAGTGGTATTTCTAGGTCAAAGGGTATGTGTGGTTTTATAGCCCTTTGGGCATTGTTCCAAATTGCTCTGCAGAACAGTTGAATCAGGTCACAACTACACCAACAATTAATGTCTCATTTTTTCCCACATCCTCTCCAACATTTGTCATTTATCTTTCCTGTCCCATTAGACAATCTAATAGGTATTAGGCAGTACCTCAAAATTGCTTTAATTTACATTTCTCCAATCAATAATGACTTAGAATATTTTTTCATATGGCTATAGATAGTTTTGATTACTTTCTGAAAAGTGATTACATCTTTTGATCATTTAGCAATTGAGGATTGGCTCTTTTTTTTTTAATAAATTTGACTCATTTCTCTATAGGCTTGAGAAATAAGGGTTTTTCTCAAAGAAACTTGCTTCGAAAACAAAGAAACCTCTAATCAAGCTTCCTTTAACTTCCCTCACCTGAGGCCTATTGAATGGGTGGGGCAAGATCTTTAATCACTGATTGGCATCACAATCCCATACAGGTAACTCTCAACAATTCTATCACTTACAGGATAGATAGAAGGTATATATATATATAGAAGGGAGATACAGGTATAATGTGAATTTGAGGGAATTGAATAAAAAAGTAAGGGATGAGAAAAAGGACTACAAAGGGGTCAGAAGGAAGGGAGAGGTAGAATGGGGTAAGTTATCTCACTTGAAGAGGCAAGACAGACCTATTACAATGGAAGGGAATATGGGAGCATGGCAATGGGAATTGCTTGAACTTTATTCTCATCAGTATTGCCTCAAAGAGGGGATAATATACACAATCAGTTGAATATAGAAATCTATCTTACCTGACAGGGAAGTAGGAGGGGAAGAGATTAATTAAAGGGGTGGGGTGGGGACTGACATAGAGGAGGGCAGATCAGGGACAGAAGCAAAACAGTGGTGAGGCAGGACATGGTGAAAGGAGAGAACAAACAGGAGGAAGAATAAGATGGAGGAAATTACACAGGTAGTGATCATAACTGAGAATGTGAATGGGATAGACTCTCCCATAAAATGAAAGTAGATAGAAGAGTAGATAAAAACAAACAAACAAAAACAGAATCCTACAATATGTTGTTGGCAAGAAACACAGTTAAAGCAGAAAAACACATACACACATAGTAAAGGTAAGGGGCTGGAACAGAATCTATTATGCTTCGGCTGAAGTTAAAAAAAAACAGGGGTAGCAATCCTAATCTTAGAAAAAATAAAAGCAAAAATGCAACTTATTAAAAGAGATGAGGAAGGAAACTACATCTTCCTAAAAGGTACCATAGAAAATGATTCAATCAATAGTCTGCCTGTTGGATCTATGGGGAGGGGAAGAATTCATGACCAAATAAGAGAAGAAAGGGGGGAAATAATCTTTACAGCAAGTGACTCTGATAAAGATCTTATATCTCAAATATATAGAGAACTGAATCAAATTTATGAAAATATAAGCCACTCACCAGTTGATAAATGGTTAAGGGATATGAACAGGGAGTTTTTAGATGAAGGGAGTAAAGATATTGATAAGCTTATGAGAAAATGCTCTGCATCACTTTTGATTGGAGAAATGCAAATTAAGGCAGCTCTGAGATACCACCTCACACCAATCAGATTGGCTGATGTGACTGGAAGGGAGGTTCATAAGTGCTGGAGGGAATATAGGAAAAATGGGACTCTGACACACCATTGATGGAGTTGTGAACTGGTGCAACCACTCTGTAAAGCAATTTGGAACTATGCCCAAAGGGCAACAAATCCATCCATACCCTTAGGTCTGATGGTAGCACAGCTGGGTCTTTATTTCGAGGAGAACGTGGAGGTGGGAAAGGGACCTACATGTGAAAGGGTATTTATAGAAGCTGTTTTTGTGGTGCCAGGGTATTGGAGGTTGTAGTGATGCCCATCAATTGGGGAATGGCTAAACAAACTGGTGTGTATGAACATAGTGATGAACAGACAGATTTCAGAAAAACCTGGAATGACTTAAACAAACTGATGCAAAGTGGGATGAGCAGAAACAGGAAAACACTGTACACAGTATTAGCAGCATTGTGTGATGATCAATTGTGAATGACTTGCCTCTTCTCAGCAACACAGTGATCCAAAACAAACACAAGGGACTCATGAGGGAAAATTCTATCTATATCAAGTAAAGAACTGATGAATCCAGAATGCAGATTGGAACATTTTTTCACTTACTTTCTCATAGTTTTATTTCCTTTTGATCTGTTTCTTCTTCCACAACTGTGATAAATATGGAAATATGTTTTATATGATAGCACATGTGTAAACTATATCATGTTGCTTGCCATTTTCAGTAGCGGGGAGAGGAGGTAGGGAGGAAGAGATAAATTTGGAACTCAAAATCTTGTAGAAATGAATACTAAAATAATTTTCTTGAGTTGTAATTGGGGGAAAAATGAAATACCATTTAAATAAAAAAAACTGTGGATATGAATTCAACAAGAGAATAATGGGAAGGACACCTTTTCTTCCAATATAAACAGTCACAAAAGAATGAGAATATGTGGTGATTGCCAGACAAAAGAGTTTTAATTTTGCTCTGTAAGCAATGGGGATTCACTGAACATTTTTGGCTAGACATACATACGCAAGCAAGATTACATTGACAGCAAAAATGAAGGTTTAATTTAAGAAGATACATCATTAGAAAGACAGCAAACAAATCTTTACGTTTAAGGAGCCCTTTGCAGTAGTCCAAGAAGGTCATAATGATGCTGTTCAAATAAACTAGACCAGTAATTATCTTCATGTTGTATTTTGTAGACAGAATAAGGTTGCATCTATTTACAGTTAAATATTTCTTAAAAAAGCCTCACTATTTAAAAATAATTGAAAACTGTGTAACAATCTGAGTCAGACACAGGCTAGGTCTACACAAAAAAGAATTGAAGTTGTCATCCATATTTTAAAGCAAAAGTGACAAATACAGGCTGGTGGAATGCATGTGGCTCACAATATTCCTGAGTGTACAAAAACCAGATTAAAATGTAATTCAGCAGTATTTAACAAAATAAATATGAATACAATAAAGCATAGATAATAGTAATATATGGTCTTCCAAGTCAGTATCCTGCACCCATATATCTTTATGTACAGTTTAGTGGCTCCTCTCTCTATTTGAGCTTGGCCTCACTATTGTAAAGGACAAAAGGCAAACAGAAAAATGAGAAATATGAGAAGCAAAGTTCTTCAAGTTTTCTGATTATAAATTCCACAAATAAGGAGACAAATATAGAAAGCTTTGTTGGGTAAAAATTATCCAAGGTCATTCCCTAACTTCATCTTCCAAGTTACACAGAGATTTAAGTGTTTTGGAAAAACAAAGTTATATTCAGAAAGCTTTCCAAACCACTAATTAAGTCTCTACAATGAAAGCTATTAGGCTGTCAACTGTATCATGACCAGATAAATCCCTCCAAAAAGAGAAATGATAATATTATGGATGGAGACTACAAATTTGTGGCTTCAATTTGTGAATTAATTATGAAAGCTTGGGGGAAAACATAGAAATATTAGATAAAAGTGAATGCAGCAGTAGCTATGACAATGATCCCCCCACACACTCACACATATTTATAATACCTAGTTGCAAGCTCCAAATGTTAGAGATTTTTTTTCTTTTTTTAGTTTTATGATCCCTAGGGATCAAAGAAAAACAGAAATTAAGAAATCAAAGAGTAGGATTGCTCAGACCTAGAATGTAAATGGAGTTGCTTAAGGTCTTTTAATGAAATATTGTGGTGAGACATTTAAAGTTAAAGAAAATCACCTGAATTTTGGGAAAACATGTCAAAACATTATAGAAGAAAGCACATGCTGGACAGGTCAGAAGAAGAGAATATACCTGGTGAACTTGACGTATACTTTGTGATAGGGACTTCAATGCCAATTAGATAATTAATTCATGTCCCAGGGGAGATCAGCACAACATGGAAAAGACCCACCAGTGATTATTCTGCTAAATCATTTTTGCCTGGAAATTGGTTCAGAAAGTAAATGTTATCCCTACTTGATTCAAGGGAAGGATCATCACTTGGCCTGTGGTGAGGCAATACCCTTTCTTTGTTTTTGTTGTTCATCCTTGGTTTTCAAAAGGGATCAATGACATTAGAAGTGATCTGACCATGGAAATACATACATAGTTACCAGAAAGAGAAGCACCAATGTCTGAATTTTCAAAGCCAGAGGGCTCCATAATGTCTACCCAGAGTCTTGTCCGGCCAAATCACATGAACACTCTTCCAGTGAGTGAGCCCCAAAGCAAAATGCTAATCTCAGAATACATATACTGTTTCCAGCCAAGGACTCTTGATTCATTGAAAAATTCTTAATTCAAACAAAGGCAAGACTCAATCAAAGGCACTTGATTGCCTTAGTGCTGAGAAGCACTCCAAAAGAAAAAAAAAACAGTAAAAAGTCCCACTTTGCTTGCCATTACAAGTTTCTGGGATAAAAACTTGCTATTTGACAAAAACTGCTGGGAAAACTAGAAAATAGTATGGCAGAAGCTGAGCATAGACTAGTTTGTTAGACCACATACCAAAATAAAGTCAAAAGTGGTTCACAATTTAGATATAAAAGCTGATACTATAAGGTATCTGGGGGAACAAAGAATAGTTTACCTTTCAAATTTATGGAGAATGGAAGAATTTATGGCCAAACAAGAGATAGAGTACATTACAAATGCAAAATGGATAATTTTGATTACAATAAATTAAAAAGCTTTTGTACAAAGTCAATGCAACCAAGATTAGGAGGGAAGCACAAAACTGGGAAAGAATTTTTACAACCAGTGTCTCTTATAAAGGCATCATCTGTAAAATATACAGGGAACTGAGTCAAAGTTTAAGAATACAAGTCATTCCCAATTGAAAAAATGTCAAAGTATATGAACTGGAAGATTTCAATGAAAGAAATTAAAGACATCTGTAGTCACATAAAAAATGCTCTAAATCACTATTGATTAGAGAAATGATAATCAAAATAACTCTTTGGTACTATATCATACCTGTCAGATTGACTAACATGACAGAACAGGAAAATTATAAATGCTGAAGAAGATGTGGGAAAATTGGAACACTTTTACATTGTTGGTGGAGTTGTGAACAGTTCCAGCCATTCTGGAGAGCAATTTGGAACTATGCCTGAAGGGCTATAAAAATGTGCATACCCTTTGACCCAGCAATACCACCAATAAGGTTGTATCCCAAAGAAATCATAAAATGGGAAAAGGACCTGTATGTTCAAAACTATTAATAGCAGCTTTTTTGTCATTGCAAAGAATTGGAAATCAAGGGGATGCCCATTAATTGGGGAATGGCTAAGCAAATTGTGGTATATGGATGTAATGGAGTACTATTGTGCTATAAGAAATGATGAGCAGGTGGACTTCAGAAAAAAAAAACCAGGAAAGACTTAAATGAACTGATGCTGAGTGAGGGGAGAAGAACCATTAGAATATTGTACACAGTTACAGACAAGTTGTGTGATGACTAACTTTGGTATACTTGGCTCTTTCCAACAAGGCAAGGTTCAAACATGGCTCCAACATACTCATGGTGGAAAAATCTGTCCACATTCACAGGAGGAATTCTGGAGTCTGAATGCAGATTGAAGCAAACTATTTGCTCTCTCTCTCTCTCTCTCTCTCTCTCTCTCTCTCTGTCTTTGCTTTGTTTCTTCGTTCTCGTGCTTCATTCCATTAGTTGTAATTCTTTCTTGCAGCATGGCTAATGTGAAAATGTGTTTAATGTGAATGTATACGTAGAGTCTATCTTAGATTGCATGATGTCTTGGGGTGGGGGAGAGGGAGGAGAAGAAAGACTGGGAGAAAATTTGCAACTCAAAAGTTTGTGGAGCTGAATGTTGTAAACTAAAAATTAATTAATTAATTCAAAAAGTTTTGAGGATATGATTGGTATAATAAAATATTGACATCATTGCTCAGTCATTTCAGTCACATCCATTCTTTCATGATGCCTTCTGGGGTTGTTGTTGTGTTTCGCAAAGATACTGCAGTGGTTTGCCATTTCCTTCTCCAGTGGATCCAGTAGATCCTTTTTATCAGGCTGAAGGTTGAATTGCCCAGGATCACACAGCTAGAAAGAGTCTGAAGCTAGATTTGAACTCAGGTCTTTCTAACTACAGGCCCAGTGTTCTGTCTACAGAGCTACCAGCTATCTCCAGAACATTGATGCACAGTTGAAGTTCAGAAAAGAAAAATAGGTGGAGGGGGGGTGATAATTACTTTTTAGTGAAGTTTGTCTGGCAATCTTCTATTCCCCATGACAGAAAATTAGCTTCCTCATTATTCAATAAATCATAGAATTTTAGGCCTAGAAGTATCCTTAGTGACTTATCTACTCCAATCTCTTTATTTCACAGATACAAAAATGGAGGTCCAGTGAGAAATGTCTTCCACAAATCACTAAATAGGTTAAAAGCAATTAATTAAGCCTTCAGTAATCACTATGCAGCTAGCTGTGCAGTGGATAGAGAGCTGAGCCTGAACTCAGGACAACTGTTCTTCCTGAGTTTAAATATGGTTTCAGACACTTGTGACCCTGGGCAAATCATTTAACGCCGTTTGCCTCAATTTCCTCATTAGTAAAATGAGCTGCAAAAGGAAATGGCAAACTTTCCAACCTCTTTTCCAAGAAAACCTCAAATGGAGTCATGAAGAATTGAACATGACTGACATGATTGAATAACAAGAAAGCACTAGGTGCTGTTCTAAATGCTGAGAACAAAAATAAAGGTAGAAACAGTTCCAGCTCACATGTGAATGGGATTAAATCACCAGCAGTACAATTTCCCCTTCCTTGTTCAAAATCTCTACCACTACCATACCCAACAGCTTTACAAACGCTTGTTCAAACCTGCCCTAAAGCCTATTTTCCCCCTTCCCTTCCTCCCTAGCTCCTTCATACTTTACTAATCCTGAAGATGGGGGCTGGAAAACAGGGACTAACATGAGCTCCCCACTGAGTCCCTCCAAAAACCTATAAAAGATGGCTCTGAACCAATTCTAGAACTGCAGAACCCAGAAAACAGCAGAGGGAGGCAGGGCTCCAGCCCAGGACAGCCTGAATGGTCTCTGGGTGAGGTCAATCCTGCATGGAGCTGGGAGCGGAAGCAGAGCAGAGCCCAGCTTGAGCCGTGCAGACCAACCAGACCAGGAGCCAGGCGGAGCATGCCCTAGCACCCTGAATCAGTGAGCTGTGGCAGTTACCAGACTTCTCAACCCACAAACACTTGGTATATATCAAGTAGATAGAAGGCAATCCCAGAGAGAGGGGCACTGGTGCTTTAAAGTGAAAAGGAAGGATTATTTTAGAAACTTGTATCTGGGCAGAGACCTGAAGGAAGCTGAACAAATAAGAGGACCCAGAATCTCTCAAACTCTCAATCTCAAAGGACTTTCTCTGAGGCTGAAATAGGCATATCGAGATTGCTACTTAATCACCAGTACTTGAAAAAGAAGCAAAACAGAGATAGTAAAATTTCATTCTGAAGTTTACCTGAGAAGAACAGACACCGAGAGAAAAACAGACAATATAGTTGCTCCCTTTTTTAAGTGTGGTGGGAGGACCATTCATCATGGCTTAGTGGCAAATGCTATCTGAGGTAGTTTTGATGCAATGTCCTCTTCCTCAACTTATGCCATCTTAAAGTAAGTGACCATTTGCTGCATCATTACAAAACAAAAAGTCCTTCAAATGTGAATGAATATTTTCCTGGAAGTGGACAGGACCACATTCTGTAAATTCCTTGGAATGGCCCAGGCAGACCCATCCCCACACTTGTTCCATGGGGTGCAACTGTTGCATAAATAATCACAAAATAAGATAATATATAGTAGCACTATGAGTTTCAACAGTTCTCTTTCCCCTTGTCTTTAAAATGGAAACATTTATACTACCAATCTTACTGGCTTATTGGAGGAGGAAATGATATAAAATGTATAAAGTGCTTTGTAAATCTTAAAATACCAGATAAAAGTTAATTATTATTACTCATCTCAGGAGAATTTAAACTCTTTGAGGTCAGGAATTATTATATTTTTTTTATTTATATGTCCAGTGCCTTGTATAGAGTAGGAATTTAATTAATTATATTTGTAGAACTCAATAAAAGGTGAAGGGAGAAAGATCAATATTGACTGGGGACAGAGAGGGGAGAGGAAGCATAGGAGAGCCTCCTGGAGGAGACAGTATTTAACGTAAACTTTAAAGAATAGGAAAGAATTCATTAAGCCAAGGGAATTGCAGGCCTAAAGAACAGCCCAAGTAAAAATAGAAAGGTAGCAATTTGCAATAATTATAATTATATGGCAGGTTACTTTAGCTTGGTTGGCACATAGATGTTGTGGAAGGTAATAATGTGACATCACATAAGAAAAACAGCGTGGTTCCAGATTTTGAAGGATCTTGAATACCAGACTCTGCAGTTTCAATGTTGTTGGAAAGCAAGGTGGAAACATTGCAATAATCCAAGTGGAATACTAGTAGATATGACCAGATCCATGCATAAGGAAGACAAATCTGGCAACAGTGCAAAGAACAGATTGGAAAGGAAAGAGGCTAGATTGTAAATAGAGTAACCATGAAGATACTATTGTAACAAATCGCTAAAAAATAAAAAGATGACAAACTGACATTGTAGTTTCTCCTTAAAAACAGTAAATGGGCAAAGATGAAAAACAGAGAACTAATGATTTTTAGAAGAATTGCAGAAAGTCGGTAACTTTTAGAGGAGCTATGAATTAGCCCCAGCATTCTGGAAAGCAACTTGGAATTATGTTAAGGAAGGGACTACATTGTCCAATCCTTTAACCCACAGATTGCACTGCTAAGCATATATTTCAAAGAGATGAAAGAGAAAAGCCTTTTATGAACTGAAATATTTAAAGAGGAACTTTATGTAATAACCTAGAGATAAAAATGAAACAGCTCCACACCAAAAGGACCCTCTGTGGTATTTTCACAGGTTGAGTCCTAAGAGTGTGGATACTACTTCAGGTTCTAGAGGTACACCTGTGGGTTTAGATTTCTCCCACTATGGCTTATGAAATTCTACTGGTGTGCGTCTCATTAACAATCAGGAAGTATACATAATTAGCTCTCAGGAAAGACATGTAATAAAAATTTCCAACCACGTGTCTCCCTATCCCATAAACTGGGATCAAACTTAACCACAACCACATATTCGCACATATCTCTGGAAATGATGGATTTGAATTTAGAATTCTACGCCAGTCAGGCACATATGTGGGATCTAAATGTGACAAAGGAAACTTATAACTCTGAGTGGTAAAGGTTCTATATGTTATTTCTCTCTGTAGCATTCTCTGGAAGATCACATAGGTTCAGTCTCTGTTCTAGGGTGATGACTCAACTGGGTTACAGAACTCTGTTCCTGTTTATATCCAGTTCTCTACTTTGATACCAACAGCCACACTTACTGAAGCAGCTTCTTCTCTTCGATGATTTTCTCAATATCCATATCTATTTGCATTATATGTATTTGCTCCCCTAAGGATGCAATATCTCCTACTGGTCCAGTAGCTCCACTTCAAAACTTTGGATGTGTATGTGTATGTGTGTGTGTGTGTGTGTGTGTGTGTGTGTATGTGTGTGTGTATGTTTAGGGACAAATATGAGAGGAAGAGATATACATTCCCTTCTACTCCTGCATGGGTCACCTCCATAGGCAAATCCTGGCTTTCTATGTCTCGAACTCTCCAACTTTGAAATTCATCCACAGCTTAGCTATTCTAAGCACTCAGAGGTAAGGCTAACTTTTCACTTTTATAAATATTCTTTCTTGACTTAGTTAGAAAGGGTTTCAGTTTTCTTACCACATAAAGAGATCAATGGATAGATGCTTCATCACAATAAGTTTAGCAGTTCATTACCACATTGTGATTACATTCTGGACCTTCTGGGGATATATCAAATGAGGTGGGATGAGGAAAAATATATTCCTTTGCACACGAATGCATTGAAATTCTAATTTACAAGACAAGGACTATGACAAATGTAGATAAGTATGGATATAAATATATAAACTGATCCAAAGTGAAAGCAGAATTAAAAAAAAGTACACTCATTGACTACAATGTATTTTAAGGCAGCCAGGTGGTACAATGGATAGAGCACTGGACCTGGAGTCAGGAAAACCTGAATTAAAATCTGTCCTTGAACACTTGCTAGCCATGTAACTTTGGACAACACATTTACTAGTGTAGTTTCAGTTTCTAAAACTGTAAAATGTAGCACCCACTTCAAATGTGTGTGGTGAACATCAGATGAGATAATATAAAGCACTTAGAAAAGTACTGGGTATAGAGCAGACACTGAATAAATGCTTGTTCCCTTACCCCCTTCTGCTACAATGCATGAATGTAAGCTACCAACAACAACAGAAATACTTGAAATTGAATGCTGTGAAATAATAATGACCAAGTTTACTCCTTAAAAGAGTTATGATAAAATTCTTTCCTCTCTTCCTTAAAGAGTTAGAGGACTATGGGTGTGGGAGACTGCACAAAATAACAATTTTTTTTCAATGCATTAGTTTTGCTGAACTTTTTTCTCTCTCATTTATTCTTTGTCATAAGGGTTATCTCTTTCAGAGGAGAAAAGAGTAATATATTTTGAAATGTTGGTGATATAAAAGCAAAAGTTAATAAAATTATATTTAAAGAAAGTCTAGTTTTGTTATTACAATGACCTATATTGTGATAAAAGCTTTGGGAATAGAAACCCACCAGTCTCCCATGACCCCAGTTATGCTGAAGTGAATAGAGAAGAGGAAAGAAGTGCTGTCAGGAATGCAGTTGTCATTGATATAGTGACCCAGACTTATCTTGAGAGAAAATATGGATCCATTGAATATTTATGAGAAAGGTGATGTGACTATGTAAGAAAGTTTATTCTGACTATAGTATGATCTCAAGGCAGAAGGTGGAGATGGAAAGACTTGTCAAGATGCCACTGTAATATTTGAAGCAGGTGCTAAGGGTAGCAGGAATGAAGGGGGAAGATGAATACAGGCAATTTTTGCAGAGGTGAGCTTTTGAAAAAAGCAATATTAGTAAAATAGAAGGTCCAGGTATTGGATTTAAAAAGTTGGAGGAGAAAATAATTGATGAATAAATGGAGGAGTAATTTTTTCAAGAAGTTGGCTAGAAATGAATATGTGAGATGAGCCAAATGTGTATAGAAAGATAAAAAAGAAGTAAATGTGAGTAGAAATAAATGATAAGTTTCAGCAAGTGATTAAATATGTGGGGTAAATGACAGTCAAAAGTCAATAGTGACACTGAAGACATAAACTTAGATGATTATCAGAGCCATGGTGCCCTTGATAGTAAAATGAAAGTTCAATAGAGGGGTAGGTTTGGGAAGAAAGAAAATGTGATCTGCTTTTGAACATATTGATGTAGTTAGTTAAAATGTACAGTAGGCAGTATGTAGTATGAGAGCTCAGGATAGAGACTGAAGAAACATATATAGGTTGTGATGATCTTCATAGAGATGATAATTGAGCCAATGAGTGCTGTGGTGACCAAATGAGAGACTGGAATAGCGTGGAAAAGAGGGTCTAAGACACAGACTTAGGGTACAGCCACAATTAGTGAGAATCCAATAGATTGAAGGTTCCCAATATTTTTTGTTCTATTAACAACAATAATGAAAAAAGTTGTGTGCGCTCCCAACATAAATTAATATACTATTGATAATGTCATTTTATATTTGTTCATTGAGTACTTACAATCACTATGGCAGTTTCACCTCCCAGAACACCAAGTTCTAATTTATATTATATAACTGTTATTATAAAAATGTAATCCATATGTAGTTGTGAAAACTTGAAAGATAAAATTGTTCAAAAATTATTAAAATGATGAATATTTTAAATTAGACTATCTGTAAAAAATTAAAAGAAATAACATGGTGAGAATTTAAATGTTAATTATCTTAAAAACTCATACACAATCTATTTTTCAAACTCTACTGAATATTAATAATATTTTAATAAAACAAGTTATAACTTGGAAGACATGTAACATTATAAGACAGTGATATATAAATAATATCAATGGTTGACTTTTTTAAAAAAATTTTTTTTAAAAGATTTGTAATAGCTTGGTCACAACCAGGAAAAAACAGCCTTAAATCTCATTCCTCATCAAATGCATTTCTGTATTTTTTTTAATTTAAATTTATTTATTTATTTAACATATTTGGTTTTCAGCATTGATTTTCACAACAGTTTGAATTACAAATTATCTCCCCAATTCTACCCTCCCCCCCCACTCCAAGATGGCATATATTCTGGTTGCCCTGTTCCCCAGTCAGCCCTCCCCTCTATCACCCCCCTCCTCTCTCATCCCCTTTTCCCTTCCTTTCTTGTAGGGCAAGATAAATTTCTACGCCCCATTGCCTGTGTATCTTATTTTTTAGTTCCATGCAAAAACTTTTTTTTTTGAACATCTGATTTTAAAACTTTGAGTTCCAAATTCTCTCCCCTCTTCCCTTCCCACCCACCCTCCCTAAGAAGTCGAGCAATTCAACCTAGGCCACACATGTATGATTATGTATAACCCTTCCAGAATACTCATGTTGTGAAAGGCTAACTACACTTTGCTCCTTCCCAACCCATCCCACTTTATTGAATTTTCTCCCTTGACCCTGTCCCCTTTCCAAAGTGTTTGTTTTGATTACCTCCACCCCCATCTGCCCTCCCCTCCATCATCCCCCCCCTTTTATTTTTTTTTATCTTCCTCCCTCTTCTTTCCTGTGGGGTAAGAAACCCAACTGAGTATGTATGGTATTCCCCCTCAGGCCAAATCTGATGAGAGCCAGGTTCACTCATTCCCCCCTTGCCTGCCCTCTCCCCTCCTCCCACAGAACTGCTTCCTCTTGCCACCTTTATGCAAGATAATCCACCCCATTCTATCTCTCCCTATCTCCCTCTCTCAGTATGTTGCACTCTCATCCCTTAATTTCATTTTATTTCTTTTAGATATCTTCCCTTCATCTTCAACTCACCCTGTGTCTGCCCTCTCTCTTTTACATATATATATATATATATATATATATATATATATATATATAAAACACACACACACATATATATATATACATACATACACATACATACATATACACATAGATATATACATACATACACATACACTTACATATATATACATAAACATATATATATGCATATTCCCTTCAACTACCCTAATACTGAGGTCTCATGAATCATACACATCATCTTTCCATGTAGGAATGTAAAGAAAACAGTTCAACTTTAGTAAGTCCCTTGCAATTTCCATTTCTTGATTACCTTTTCATGCTTCTCTTGATTCTTGTGTTTGAAAGTCAAATTTTCTATTCAGTTCTGGTCTTTTCACTGAGAAAACTTGAAAGTCCTCTATTTTATTGAAAATCCATATTTTGCCTTGGAACATGATACAAATGCATTTCTGTATTTTTGATTCAAAAGAAAAATAAAGTGGAAATTTTCAGTGAAGGAGATACTAGATTAAAGATAAAATAAGCTCTCTCGCTGAGACTTCTAAACCTAACCAATTCACAAAGTGAATAACTAGTTATGACATAAAAATATTTGCTTTCCTATTGGCTAATACTAAGTGTTGTATTAAATAATAAATGTACTTTAAGTGTAATTGCATACATTTTTTTCATTTTAAACAATGTGTATATATGTGTATACACATACATATATGCATATGTATACAGACACACACATATGTATGCATGTGTGTTTGTATACTAACCCTTGTAATTTAATAATATCTTAGGTTGTGACTTGCTTCTCTTCTACACTGACACCCCAGCTACACTCTCACTGAGTGCTGCCAGCCAGTTTTTTTAAAAAATTTGACAGATAGAAAAATAATAAAAATAAACAGCAAATAAGTTTGAATTGGTCTACTTCGATGAGTCAATCATAATGTTTATTTTGGTGAAATGTTTTTAATCTGTGATATTTTTAAGATCATTTGCAATGTACATGTCCAGTGATTATGTTTTCTAAATGATCTGACACATATGTTGCAAGAATGTATTTATTAACAGCTTGATCATAGGATTACATAGCTTATGAGGGACAGTTACAAGCTTACAAAACAGAAAGAGAGCCACTCTGCAATGTAGAGAATGGAAATCAGCATGTGTGCATTTTTCTAACAATCCATTGGGAGTTGGATTCCCCTTAAATGTTGACTCCTGCTGGTGGTTTGAAGCAATTTGATAACAGATTGAGAAGTTGCAGACATGCGTTGTGCTTAGTCACAGGTGGTCAGAGTGTTTACTGCTTAAGGTATTATAAAATATGGAATTTTTAAAGCATAATTCCCTTGGATCTTGATGCAGTGAAAGCCCAGTAGGGATTAGATTATGTATTTATTTTGGACTTCATCAGCAGTGTCATTTTTCTCCAGCTATATTCAGCAGCATGATTAATATGAGCAGAAGAAGTTTAAGGCGTGAGTAAACCAAAGTTAGTTTTGGCAAGGTATGAGTGATTATAGGAGAAAGCTTCAAGGGATTCCTTTTTTATTTAAACTAGGCTACAAAGAGACCAATATTAGCAAGGAACCACAGTGTAGTCAGAGTCAAAGTAATGTTCTAAGGGAATACTTTGTAGTAAATAGGTTGGTTTAGTGAGGATAAGGAATAGGCTACAGACGAGTATGACATAGGGAGAGATTGAATGATAAAATGTTCTGAGTGGATACAAGATCATGTTTTATCATGTTTGTAGACATCTGGTAAGGAGTTTTTGGAAAGAAGAGACTGAAAATTCATGAGATAGGGAAATATTTCTGTAGCAAGAAAAGGTAGTGAGATGGTGTAATATAATCAATGGTTCAAAGTAGAGGGATTAGGCTTAATGAGAGCTAGTTAGAGCTCTTCAGGTTTATACAGGACTTTCAAAAGAGAAAATTGATTGTTGTGAAAAGTTTAAAGGAGCAGAGTGGAGAATATTGTACATGGTAAAAATTTACGTGGAGTTAAATGAAGGAATGAAACATCTATTTAATTAGTGATGTGCCTTAAAATAATAAAATATTATTGAGACCAAATTTCCTATAATATCTATATAATATTATTTTTATTTAAGTTTGGTATGTTGTTATTTTTGAAACTTACTTGCTAAAATATTTTTTAAGTTTAGAAAAGCACAGCTATGTTTTATTAATGACACTTTATCCATGATGCATTAAAGACTGAAAAACTGTTTAATAAGCAGCTTTGAGTACTGGGAAAATTACTAGGATACTCAAACAGTACTCTTTATTAACATGCACATATTGTCATACTCACAGATATCACTTCAAAAAATATTATGTGACCATTGTTAGTTTAGAAAATTAGTTTCTTTCACTTCTGTTCCAGAAAAAATGTTGGAAAGTATTATGATAATATTTTAATGGCTTAAACATAAAAGAGATTCAAGTTAGTGTGGATGGATGAGATATTCTTATAACAATTTGCTCAGTAAAAATAAACAACCAAGCCATGAGTATTAGGTAAAAATCATATTCTTGAGTGACCCAAAGCTTTAATTTTACTTGGAAGAAGCAGTGGACACATGCTTTGTATTCTAAAATCTTCTGTTCATCCACAACTCTTCTTTCTATTGGTATAGGTTTCAAATTGGTTCTTTGTCTTGAAATGGGGTGTTTCATGTTCCTGATTCTGGAACTATTGACCTAAATTAAATTTCTCCTTCTAATAAAAAATAATAATGATTATCAACCTAAGTCATTCAAAGAGAGTTAATATGATTCCTTTACTTTCGAGATGCATGTCTATAGCAACATTTCCACCAAACTGAGCATATTTTTGGTAATAGTTCTCTAAATAAATTTCTCTTCAACCAGAATAATATTTTGGGTGCCTATAGCTGTTTCTCTCAGATATTAAAAAGGCTAGCTTATACTTATGTATTATGTCTCACCTCAATTCATTAAATGATTCTTTTTAACTGTTGGAAAATCTTTAGAAGTCAAGTGACTAACTGCTGATAGAAGTATCCTGCATCACTGGTCTAGCTTCATTTTACAATAGTAAAATTAGCAATAGAAACAAGGAACCCTCTAATTGTTTAGCAGAGAATTTCTGTTTTCATTTCAAAGAAACTTTTTCCTTAGATTCACCAATACTGAAAAAAACAGAAAATCAGGCATTGTATTTATGATTAAGGTAGTGATATTCAACAGCTCACAGATCCCTCTGTTCTGGGAATTCTCTTTGTTTTCAGAATCAGTACTACACTATTAATCAGTTAGCTATGGTCTAATTATCTGATATCTGTCAGCCGTGCCTGGCCAATTTCTTAGATATCCATAACTATTCAAAGTAGAGAATTATTCAAAGTGGAATAAACTAAATTTGAAGGTTGTTGGGTCACAGTGTGGATTGAAGGACATGCTGAAAAGTAGGAGGTTTGAAAATATAACACCCTAAATCCAACTTTTGCTAGTTGGACACAAATGCCAGGGGCTGACTGGGTTGTACAGTGGTGTGAGGATGTATTCTGGCTAAAGATCTTGAACTAGAACTGCAGCTGGGCTTCATGGGGTAATACTCACCCAAATCATTGTGGATCAGTCTGCAATGGAAAGGTGTCCTCAGATTATATATGATGAATTTTGACAATGCCACAGCAAACCAGTCAAATGGGTAAATTACAGAACACTGGGTGTTGCTCTGCTTAAACAAACATTCATTGCTTTACAGACTAGGAAATTAAATGCCAAGTCCTGCCCGTGATAGATGGTTACCCACTCCACTCCCTAGCAATGATTTCTTTCATCATACAAACTTTTCCATAGAGATGATTATCCTTATCTAGGTGGACCTCAAGTGGCTGGTTGAGCTTCCTGCCAGTATAGCACAGGATCATCTGAACCACCATAAGTATCACTATAATCAGGATGAGAAACAGAGATTTACAATTACATGTAAAGACAATTTTTAACAATCATTTTTCTTAATTTCGAGCTCCAAGTTCTCTCTCTCTCTCTCCTACTTCTCTGCCATCATTGAGAAGGCAAACAATGTGAGAGAGATTAAACATGTACAGTCATGCCTGTGAAAGAAAACACAGACCAAAAAAGCCTAAGAAAAATAAAGTAATAAAAGTATGCTTCAGTCTTTATTCAGACTTTATCAGTTCTTTTTCTGGAGGTGGACAACATTTTTCTTCATAAGTCCTTTGGGATTGTCTTGGATCATTGTGTTGCTGAGAATAGCTATCATTCACAGCTGATCATTGTACAATATTGTTGTTACTGTGTACAATGTTCTCCTGGTTCTGTTCATTTCCCCTTACATAAGTTCATATAAGTCTTTCCAGGTTTTTCTGAGAGCATCCTGCTTGTCACTTTGTATAGTGCAATAGCATTCCAACATAATCATACACCACAGCTTGTTTAGTCCTTCCCCAATTTCCAATTCTATTTCCAATTCTTTGTCACCACTAAAGGAACTGCTACAGATATTAGTGCACATTTAGGTCTTTTTTCTTTTTGTTTTTATCTCTTTAGATATAGACCTAGAAGTGGTTTCTGGGTGAAATAACAATGTTGCTTGCAGCTACTGTGTCTGTGTAAGGCTAATAAAACCAGTACACAGGAGGGCTGCTAACACAGGTTCTTTGATCTGCTTTTCTACGGAAAGCAACTTAAAGGGGTTTATAATCTCACTTTAATCAAACATACATATGCAATTCACTTAATTCAGGGGAAAAAGTCAGCACTTTGAAATTCAGAGCAAATAAAAACAGAAATTAAAAACAGAAATTATACATAGAGCAAAATAACACAAATCAACAGACAGGCTTCTATCTGTCCATGGCAATACATATATAGTCACCAGAGAGAGGTGTCAATATTTGGGTTTTCTTTTTGGTTTGTTGGTTTTTTTTATTTTATCACTTTTTATTTGATATTTTAGTTTTCAACACTGATTTCCACAAGATTTTGAGTTACAAATTTTCTCCCCATTTCTACCCTCCCCTCATTCCAAGATGGTATATATTCTTATTGCCTCATTCCCCAGTCAGTGCTATCTTCTGTCACCCCACTCCACCCCATCCCCTTTCCCCTTATTGTCTTGTAGTGCAGGATAGATTTCTATGCCCCATTCCCTATATAGCTTGTTTCCCAGCTGCATGCAAAAACAACTTTATTTTTGAGCATGTGCTTTTATAAATTTGAGTTCCAAATTCTCTCTCCTCTTCCCTTCCTACCCACTCTCCCTAAGAAGTCAAGCAATTCAACATAGGTCACACATGTATCATTATGTAAAACACTTCCACAGTGCTCATGTTGTGAAAGAGTAACTATATTTGCTCCTTCCTAACCTATTCCCCTTTATTAAATTTTCTCCCTTGACCCTATCCCTTTTCAAAAGTGTTTGCTTTTGATTACCTCCTCCCCCTATCTGCCTTCCCTTCTATCATCCCCACTTTTTATCCCCTTCCCCTTATTTTTCTGTGGAGTAAGATACCCAATTGAGTGTGCATGTTATTGCCTTCTCTAGTCAAATTCTATGACAGCAAGATTCACTCATTTCCCCTCACCTGTCCCCTTTTCCCTTCCAACAGAACTGCTTTTTTCTTGTCACTTTTACGTGAGATAATTTACCCCATTCTATCTCTACCTTTCTTCCTCTCTCAATATATTCTTCTCTCACCTCTTTTTTTATTTTTTAGATATCATCCCTTCATAATCAACTCACCCTGTGCACTCTGTGTATATATATATATATATATATATATATATATATATATATATATACACACACACACACATATATATATATATATATATACACACACACACACACACATATATATATATATATATATATATATATATATATATATATATATATATATATATATCTGAGAAAGGTCTCATTACACACATCATCTTTCCATGGAGGAATGTAAATAAAATAGTTCCACTTTAGTAAGTCCCTTATGGATTCTCTTTCTTGTTTATCTTTTTCATGCTTCTCTTGATTCTTGTATTTGAAAGTCAAATTTTCTATTCAGCTCTAGTCTTTTCATTAAGAAAAGCTTGAAAGTCCTCTATTTTATTGAAAATCCATATTTTGCCTAGGAGCATTATACTTAGTTTTTCTGGGTAGGTGATTCTTGGTTTCAATCCCAGCTCCTTTGACCTCCAGAATATCACATTCCAAGTGCCTCAATACCTTAATATAGAGGTTGCTAGATCTTGTATTATCCTGATTGTGTTTCCACAATATTCAAATTGTTTCATTCTGTCTGCTTGTAGTATATTCTCCTTGATGTGGAAACTCTGGAATTTGGTGACAATATTCCTAGGAGTTTTCTTTTTAGGATCTTTTTCAAGAGGTGACCAGTGCATTCTTTCAATTTCTATTTTACCCTCTGGTTCTAGAATATCAGGGCTGTTTTCCTTGATAATTTCTTGAAAGATCATATATAACCTTTTTTTGATCATGACTTTCAGGTATTCCAACAATTTTTAAATTATCTCTCCTGGATCTATTCTTTGGGTCAGTGGTTTTTGAAATGAAATATTTCACATTGCCTTCCATTTTTTCATTCCTTTGGTTCTGTTTTATAATATCTTGATTTCTCACAAAGGCACTAGCTTCCTCTTCCTCCATTCTAATTTTTAAGGTGGTATTTTCTTCAGTGGTCTTTTGGATCTCCTTTTCCATTTGGCTAATTCTGCCTTTCAAGGCATTCTTCTCCTCATTGGCTTTTTGGAGCTCTTTTGACATTTGAGTTAGTCTATTTTTTAAGGTGTTGTTTTCTTCAGTATTTTTTTGGGTCTCCTTTAGCAATCATTGACTTGTTTTTCATGGTTTTCTTGCATCACTCTCATTTCTCTTCCCAGTTTTTCCTCTACTTCTCTTACTTGCTTTTCCAAATCCTTTTTGAGCTCTTCCATGGTCTGAGACCAATTCATATTTTTCTTGGAGGCTTTTGATGTAAGCTCTTTGACTTTGTTGACTTCTTCTGGCAGTATATTCTGATGTTTTTTGTCACCAAAAAAGGAATCTAGATTTTGAGTTTGAGTCTGAATTTGTTTTTGGTGCCTGGTCATGTTCCCAGCCAACTACTTGACCCTTGAGCTTTTTGTCAGTGTATGATTGCTTGTAGAGTAGAGAGTACTTTGTCCAAAGCTTTAGGGTCCAAGCACTGCTGTTTTCAGAGCTACTTCTACTCCACCATCACCATAGGCCTTGTCACAGCAGCACTCCTCCTCCCCAAGAACCTCCAACCAGGACTGCAATGCAGATCTAAGCAGGGCACAGCAAAAGAAACTGCCTCTGTTTCCACAAAGTGGTCCTTGTCCTCCTGCTCTGGTCTGCTGATAGATTCCTCCCCCTGTGTGAGCCAGGGACTCAGGAAGCAACTGAGGCTGGAGCTCTGGAAGCAGCCTAAGGAGCTTTCTGCTGTTGCTGCTGCCACTGCTGCACCACCTCAGTCACCCCCAGACCACTCTGAACTCCATCCTGCAGTTTCCCCCCAACCAGCTCTTTGGTGTTTGTGGGTTGAGAAGTCTGGTAACTGCCACAGCTCAATGGTTCATGGACCTAATATCTGTTCCAGCCAGGTGACTCCAGGTCTGGTCTGTCCTGGTGCAGCCCATGCTGGGCTGTGCTCTAGTCCCAGCATTGTGCAATAGACCTTTCCCAGCCACCATCCAGGCTCTCCTGGGCTGGAGACCTATTTCCCTCTCTTATCTCATGGGTTCTGCAGCTCTAGAATTTGTTCAGAGCCATTTTTACAGATGTTTGGAGGGATTTGGGGGAGACCCTAAGTAAGTCCCTGCTTTCCAGCCACCATCTTGGCTCTGTCCCCCCAATATATGTGTTTTCAAAGTGGGGGGGGGTGCTCCTTAACATTATCCAATGTCTCCTCTGGTGAAATCACATGAACACTCTTCTAATGTGTGAGTCGCCAAGGCCAAATTCTAACCGCAGAGTATCTACATACACTCTTTAGGGCCCTGAGGGCTCCACACCCAGTCAGTGAAAGGGTGTAGGCCTAGGCTTAGCACTTAGTAAGTAAAGGATGTAGGCCTGGTGCTTTCTGTGACCTAAGGAGGTCATCAAAGACTCTTGATTGAAACAAAGGCAGGACTCAAAGATACTTGATTTCCTTAGTACTGAGAAGCACTACAAAACAAAAGACAACAAAAAGTTTCACTTTGCTTGTCATTGCACTGGTTCAAAGGTTATTCATGATTTTATAGCCTTTTGGGCATAGTTCTAAATTGCTCTCAAGAATGGTTAATCACTGTACAATTCCACCAAAAAAGTATTAATATCTCAATTTTTCCATATCCTCTTTACCATTTCTCATTTTCCTTTTCTGTCATATTAACCAATCTAATAGGAATGAGGTGATATCTCAGAGTTATTTTATTATGCATTTCTCTAATCAATAGTGATTTAGAGCATTTTTCATATGACTATATGTAGCTTTGACTACTTTATTTGTTTTTTCTTTAATTAAGGTCTTTTGAACTTTACATCTCTTATAAAAGATTTCTATTCATTTTTATCATTGTTTTCAGATGTTGTTTTGAAATATCAAATATGAAGCATCCTGAACACAGGTCACTCAGTTCTCATGACTGGGGCTCAACTGACTGACTGATTTTCTGGGTAGTGATAAGATCTTCAAAGATGACTAACCTTAGTGTCCAAAGAACCCTTTGTATCTTACTTCCTCCATGAGCCTGAGTTTGCATGGAATGTTACTGAGATCCTCAAGAGCATGTATGTGCTTATTTATGAATGTGTGAAGATACGTATGTGTTCAGGAATAAAAAAAATAGAACAAAGGACAGCTAAGAAGGCAAAATTTATTAAAATCGTGGGCATGTGTGATCATAAGTCTGTTACCACACCTAATCTGTAAACATCATCAACTCTGTAAAAAAAAAGAAAAAGAAAAGCAAAGTTGTTGGTGGTAGGTGGAAGGTGCAACCTGAGGTTAAGGATGGGGGTGGAGTTATGGGAGAGAGAAGTATAAGATACTGAAGTTGAACAGGAAGCATAATTTTGAAGATCTCATAAAAAGCACTTTCATACTTTCTTTATAAGATATACAGAATAAGAGTACCTTCCCCATCAGTTTTCCACGTAGATTGCATCATCACACAATCAAAAGGACAAAGTAGGAATGAAAACAAAGAAGGAAACATATAGAGTAAATCTAGTATGCAAGTGCCACCACTTTCCATTGCATATTGTTGTTAGAGAAGTAAGAAATGTGGAGATCATAGTGAGGACTCAGTGGCAGGTATTACAGTAGAGATAATGATTACTAGGGACATATCAGCCCCACACATCGAAGAGGAATAAAGTAGTGACTGCCCCCCACCCCCACGAAAACAAGCAGGTAAGAGGTTCTGGGACTAATTCAAACACAAAGCTTGGCGAAAAAGCAGTTTTACTTCCCAAACCCTCCCTTTGCTTCAATGACCTCCTCTGGTAATGTAGGGCAAGTCTTCTCCAGAAGCCAGCCCAAAAGATCTTTAAATGATGCTACTCATTGCCCAGGGTTGGTCCACAGTCTGGACAAAAGAGCATACACTTTGGAGGTCGTCCCACAGTTTCCAGTGCCCAGCTGTTATCTGATTACTTCATCTGAAAACTGCCTTTTTCTATCCTTTGAATAATTACCAATTGGGGAATGACTCTTATTTTTATAAATTTGATTCAATTCTCTATATATTTGAAAAATAAGACCTTTTGTCAGTGAAACTTGCTATAAATTTTTTTCATAGTTATGATGAGTGTATTCCCTCCGTCCTATTTCCCTGCTGTTTATCCTACCCTGTCTCTCTCCTTATCCTTGCTTCTGAGTACTTCTCCCAATCTGCACACCCTTCTATAAATCCCCACCCCATTTTCATATTCCATTCCCCTCCTACTTTCCTGTGGGCAAGAAAGATTTCTATAATGTTGTGATAATGTCATTGAAGCTCTTTCCCACCCACTCAATAGGCCTCAGGTTGGGCCAGTTAAGAAAGACAGGCCCACACCTTTGTGATGCCAATCAGTGATTAAAAATCTTTCCCACATTCTTTTATTCATTGGGCATGAAGCTCTCTGGCCTTAAAAGAACATATCCACTCAGAAGATAGCCATTGAGAACTGAGAATTCAGAAGTTAGAAGAGAAGCCAGAATTCAGGATTCAGTCCTAGGAGAAGGAGTAAGAACTCTGAGTCCATAGAGCTGCAGAAGAGAGTGCATGCAGACAGCTGCAGACCAGAGGACTGATGGGTACAGGACACAGGCAAGTAGACAGTTAGGATTCATGAGTGATTGGTTACAGGAAGGCCCTAGCAGGGAGGGGAAGGTTACAGGATGACTTTGCTCTTTGCTGTAATAATATTTTAATTTCCTTGTTGCTACATTGAGGTGGGCTTAAAGGTTTTGGAATACAATTACTGCTATATCAAATTGGAACTACTGGCTCTGGAATTTGATTCTTTGGTGCCTAAATAAATGTTATACTTCCTCTGCCTTCTACCTAGAGAGTTTATCATACTTTGTGATTCTGAACCATGCAAGCATGTTCATGGTCATTCTTGAAGTCATGAATCTTGCCTTACTGATACATATACCCAATGGAGTGTGTATGTTATTTCCTCTTTGAGCCAATCCCAAGTAAGTTTCATTCATTCCCTCCATAACTCCCATCTTTCCATGCACTACAAAACCTCTTCCTTTCGTACCTCTTTGACATGAAATAATTTCCTTTATTCTACCTCTTTCTTTCCCCTTCTGCCAGTGGATTCCTCTCTCTCACCCCTTAATTTTATTTTGTTTTTTAGATATTGTTCAATCATATTCAACTTACACCTATGGCCTCTGTCTATTTATACTTATTCTAACTGCCCTAATAATGACAAAATTCTTAGGAGTTATAAGTATCATTTTTCCATGTAGAAATGTAAACAGTTTATCATTATTGAATCCTTTATGATCTCTTTCTTGTTTATCTTTTTATGCTTATCTTGAGTCTTCTGTGTGAATGTTAAATTTTGTATTTAGCTCTAGTCTTTTCATCATGAATGCTTGAAAATCCTCAATTTCAGTAAATATCCACCCCCGCCCCAAGGATTATACTCCACTTTGCTGGGTACTTGATTCTTGGCTATAATGCTAGGTTTTTTGCCCTCTGGAATATCATATTCTAAGTCCTCCAATCCTTTACTGTAGAAATTGCTAAATGTTATGTTATCCTGACTTTGGCCCCATAATATCTGAATTGTCTCTTTCTAACTGTTGACCAATGTTTTCTCCTTGACCTGGGAGCTTTAGAACTTGGTTATAATATTAGTGGGAATTTTCATTTTCAGATCTCTCTCAGGAGGGGCCACTGTCCCAGGTTTCAGGACATTCATGTGGCTACTCTCAGAGGTAGTTCTGGGGGTTTGTAAGTTTTCAGTTCTTCCAAAATGGTATTATCTAAAGAGATGTGTGGGCATTGTTCTCTTGGTCTGAGGGCTACCATAAGCACTCTTTCCTTCCCTGAAACTATGACTAGTGTCTCCCTTCCCATGCAGCCACAAATTTTGGTGAGCTAATGTTCCTTCTCCTGGGATTGACAGATTCCCATACAGTCAATGAAACAGAGCCCTGAACCTAGTGTGAGCAATAGGGCCCCTATGATCTCCTTCTGATCAGTTGTCTAATCCTCCTGCCATCTGGGGGCTGAAAGCTGCTGAAATTGCTGCTACCACTGCTGATTCAGTTGCTTCCAAGGCCTAGAGCTAGTTTTCTGGGCACTTGGACTGAAGTATGCTCCATTCTCACGCAGGTATGGCAAATATATCCTGCCAACTTTCTAAGTTGTCTTGTGCTGGAATATTGTTTCATCTTATTGTTTGGTGATTTCAGCACTTTAAAATTCATTTTGAAAGGTTATTTAAAGTTGGTTGGAACAGAATTTGGGAGATCTCTGGGGAATTCCTGCCTTTTCTCCACCATCTTGGCCCTGCCCTCAAGAACTTAGTCTTAAATAAAGAAAAGATTATCTCCCAGATTGGGGTAGGTTTTAGAGAGCCAGATGAGTGGAAAACTAGTAGTGACAAACTCACCCTAACAGAAAGATCCTCATTATTGCTCCTATGGATTCACCCTAAATGCCATCCAGACTGAGGCTAGGCATCACATGTGTATGGTGAAAGGCTTAAAAGCACCCCTGGGATATACTGTGAGAGAGTTCCAAATCTTATCTTGGAAATGGAAGGGAGAGTAGTGACATTAAAATTATTAATTTTGAGTGCCCCAAGGAAGGGCACATCCACATTGTCAAGGAAATCCTCTTCTTGTTCGTTCAAACAGGGTCCGGATAGTGTCTTAGCCAAAATATGTTGTCATAGCAGCACAGCCAGACGTTACCACTAATCATGTTCTTGCATTTGCCAGTCAAGTACCTAGCTGGACTTTGACAACAGTAGGAACAGAACATAATTTCATGACTTAGTGATTAATATGGTCAGGATCTTCCTGTTCTAGCCTTATTCTTCATTTGCTGATTAATGGTGATCAATTAGTGCTCAGAAAGAACCACAATAATGGGTTTTAGACCAGAAAAAATTATGTCATGTTACTGTAAACAGCCTTATTTTGAGTGGGAAGAAAAATGAAACACTAGTCCAAATTGGTGATGGCTACAGATTTATTTACAATTCTCATAGTCAGTATCAACATGAGTCTCTAGAATTATGGAAGGTCTTCACCCTGATAGTGGGTCTCCGGGGAAGTTAGCCGGGGGAAATTACCCTTTTGAATGATGAAGGCATTGAGATGGCTCACAGCAGGTCATCCCAAGGGTTAGAATTGTGCTACAGTTTTTGGGCAATTCAATTGGCAAGGTGAAATGGGGTCCACAGGACCAATTCTTTCAACCATAGAGTCCCTTTCAAACTCAGGCAATGAACTCTGCTGCCTTCTTCCATTTAGAGTAGTCTCAGCCCCTTTGTGGCATGGAGATATCTCAGTATCTCAATATCATTCTCCAATATACCATAGTTTTCAGTGTTTCAGAACAATCCAATATACAATAAACATTATTAAGTGCCTACTATATATGTGACTATATTCATGGAAATTTTACTGTACCCTAGAAAGCCATCTAAATGGAGAAATTACATCATATTAGGCATGGCTTTGGCTTAGGTGAACATGTTTTGCTTCATAGACCAGGAAGGAAAGTGTCAGGATTGAAGATCAACCCATGGGAACTCATGGTTAGTAGTCTCAGTCAAAGTTGGATAATAACTTCTGTAGTAGCTTTTAGAGGAGATCATTTTCTAAAGTAGGTTGAAGTAGATGATCTCTTAGGTCTCTTCCAGTCTTGAAATTCTAGAATTCCTGTGCAGCATTGAGTAATATTAATAATAATATTCAGTGTTGCAGAAATTTAAAGATGACCAGGGGAAGACCCAAGACATGTTAGGTAGATACTTCATGGGAAATTTATGGTCAAGCAACAAAACCAAACAAAAACTATTAAATAAGAAATCACGGATGAAATGTATGGATGAATTTTCAGCAATGAAGGGAATGCCTAATTAATGTACTCTAATGTGTGAACATTAGATTACACGAGCTGTTGAATCAATGTTATACTGACAGACATGTATGTTTTGACTAGTTACTAACTGGACATTAAATAGAGTGAAATGACTGGGAATGGTCAATTAATAGCCAATCAATTTCTCCAAAAAAAGGTTAAATTGGTTTTATGGGATTTGATAAAAGGGACACTAGCAGCCTACAGATATACAAAAGCAATTCCAACTCTAAAATTCCCAACATATGGCATTCCCCCTCCCCCTTTGAATTCTAGCCTAATTTGCCTCTTCACAACTTCTACTCACTGTTACTGGTTCATCTCACAGAGACTAAGAGAACAAATTGAATTCTTTCTCCACATGGTAAAAAGACAATTATCATGCTGCCCTGAGGCTTTTCTTTTCTAAGCTAAACATGCTCAGTAAGTTTAATTAATCCTCATACATGTATTTACTGCAATCAAATAATAACATGTAAAACTATTTGAAAACTTTGAAACTCTTTATAAATACTGATGATGATGAGTTGATGATGATGATGGTGATGACAATGATAATGATGATGTCCTCAGGGCCCTTCATCATTTTGGGTACTCTTCTCTGGATACTATCCAACTAATCATATTCCTTTTCAAATAATGATGCTGAGATCAAAAAGAATAATTCAGATAAGGTCAGATGAGGACTGTATAGTATAACTGTGACCTTCCTATTGCTCTGTCAATTCAGCTCAAGATTGTATTGATTTTTGACTGCCATATTGCTAACTCATATTGACCTTGTAGTGTACTAAAGCCTCTGAAACTTTTTTTTCACTATGATTATGATCTAATCATGCCTCCTTATCATATATTTTGAAGGTTTATTTACCCAAATGTAAGATTTTACATTTATAATTTTCATTCCCCACAATTAGATTCCACTCAAATTTCTAGCCTATCAAGATATTTTTTGCATCCTGACTCTATTTCCAGTGTATTAGTAGTCTAAAACAACTTTGTGTCATCTACAAGTTTAATGAACATCTTTCCCATTATTTTGTTCAAGTCACTGATAATAATGTGACACAGCACATGACTGGGCACAATTTCCTGAGAATACTCCAGTGCAGACTCTTTTCCATTTCAATAATGACTCATTACAACTACTCTTTGGGTTCAGTGCAAAATCTTTTAAACTGTATTATCATCAAATCCACATCTTTCCATCTTTGCCATAAGAACAGTATTAAGTGTTTTGTGGCATGATCTGTTCTTGATGAAACCTCACTGGTATAAGAGGATGAGATCATCTAGATGGTAGAGTAGCAGCACAAAATTGCAGCTGAGTTCTCCCCAAAAGCTACTGAACAGAAATATAGAAAACTCCCCAGACTGAATGAGTCCTGACTGGAAAATCCAGGTTTTGTTATGAAATTTCAGGAAACATGTTTCTGTCAAGCTAATTGATATTTAACCTGGGAGCATGAGTAGAGGGTAGGGGGTTCTGTGTGATTCCAACCCATATGGTTGATCCCAGGACTGAGCCCTTATTACTCAATCCCTCTGTTATAAATAAGCCATTAAAAGGGTCACAGAATACTCGTACAAGTCCTAGAGTAGAAAGCAAGTCCCCTATATTCTACATCAAAATTGAATACTTGCAGAGGTTCTTGCCCCAGAATTTAGTTCATTGGTGGAGGTCTTTCAATATGCTTCCATGATTGGGATAATGATGCATAAATCCAAAAAGAAAATAAATTGAATAACATTTTTCTATTTCAAACTTCAGAAAAAATCAGATAGAAACATACAGATAACAGGACATTTGATCACTAGCAAAAGTTTTGACAAACAAGTCAGTGGCATCCCAGTATGACTAGAGAATAGACAACAATATTTATTTCCTATAAAGTTCTTGTTTTAGAAGAATAATCAGAAGAGAGCTCTCCCCCAAAGTCCCTGGCTCGTCAGAAACCCACATCTTAGACCTAGGAAGCACACTAAGAGCAACAGGGTTAAGAGTGGGCCTAACTTGTACATCCTGATAATTCAGGTTTGATTTGGAATAAAATGAGCACTCCAAAGTTGTTAAATAGGTAACAAAATCAAATTTAATTTTTTCCTAATGTAGCAAGGATAAGCAACAAGGATTAACAGCACTTAAGTTCTACAGATAAAGATCTATTCATCACCATATAGAATGCCCTCAGCAGGGCAAGGTACTATGACTGTCATTGTTTTTAGATATCCACTCAGAGTGCCCCAGACTCTATGTGAATGGGAAGCCCTGAGGAGACCAAGAAACAGTGTCAAAGGAAGTATTATATATTAAGATTCTGAGGAACAAAAATTCTCATAATAGTCACACTCCACTTTCTTGCAAAAAAATGGGCATAAAATCTGCAAGGATTATGTGGTGAAATATGCTATATCTTAGAACCAAAGGGCAGAATGCATAAGGAAAGAATCCATTAATCTCTCCTGAAAGGAGCCCCCAAAGCAAATATCTCAGAAACATCAGAGCCAAAATCCAGCACATATATATCAAAGAAAAAAATGCTGCAAACAACTAGAAAAAAGGAAACTAAGTAACCACAGTCACTGTTACATATGACCTGGAAGTTTCTACTACAAAAGGAACAGATCTCAGAATACAACACTACAAAAGGTAAATCATATTAGCTTACAATCAGTAATAACTTTGCATTGATAGTTGAATATAATTATACACAGAAAACGGACTCTTTGTGGAATAGAATTTTGTGGAATTCTTTGAACAATTTCTGATAAGGAAGATCAGAACCTAGTAGGAAATCTGAAATTTAGGTACAGAGAAGTACAAGAAACCTAGAAAGGTAAATTTATTTGAGCAATTGCAAAATGGTACATAATGTTTAATGATATTAGAAAATGTTCTAATAAAGAGAGTAGCAAGAGGTATCCTTTTAGAACTTTAAGTTCCTTAAAGGGCATTGGAAAACTTTAAATATGAAAAGGTACACTTGGATCTTGATTTCTTTTCTGTGCTAAGGCTTTGAAGAAAGCAAAAAGAAGAAAGGGTAAAGTGCATATACTAACTGAAAGGAAGAAGGAATTATTTTTTTAAAATCTCATAATCGGGGTGCACAACAAAAATGTAAACATGGAGTGGCCACTGGAATCAGATGAAACACATAGGATTTGGTGTAGAAATAAATCAAATTCAAATACATTAAACTCAAGATGTAACCAAGTAAGAATAAGGAAAGGAAGTGTTAAAGAGAGAATAATACATGAGAGGGAATAGTCACAAGCAAAATAAAATTCCTGATCCCTTTGGGATCAGGGAGGATAGAGGGTAGAAGATACAGAATCAGGACCAGCAGGAGGAGAATCAGAACATAAAAGAAGAAGAAGCAGGAGAAGGAGAAAAAAAAAGTGAAGAGGAGGAGAAAGGATTGTTATGATGACATTATGGTGAGGATGATGATGATGATAACATTATGCATTGTTATCATGACATTAAAAATAATGAAGTGATTTCAAAGAATGCTAGTTAGTAGGAACTGATGTACAGTGAAGAGAATTGGGAGAACATTTTTTACATGGAAGGTCAAGTAAAAAAAAACAACTCTGAAAGACAAGCTATTCAATCAATGCCATATGGCTAGAGGACCTAGGAATAATTATTTTGACAGAGAGGCTATGGACCCAAAGTACAAAGGGGTATATTCATTTTTAATATGGCCAATATGTGTATTTATTTTCCCCAACTATGCTTATTAATTTTGAGGTGTGTTTTGTTTTTCCTTTCTTTTTCTTGATTTCTATTGGAGAAAGAACATTGGAGGAATTGCAGAGTTAGCAATGGTGATATTAAAAAAAGTCCATTGAAACATATTTAAAATGCAAAGAACTGAATGATGTTCAGTAGGGAGTTCAGAGAAACAAGACCATTTTTAAAGTAATGTAAAGGATCTATTATAGTCTTTTTAAAAGTAAGCAATATGGAGTGGAGATTTGTGACTTAATATGTGAACCTCTTCTGTCTATTGTATACATGGAAATGCTCATGTTTTATGTTCATAAACAGAATTTTTAAAAATAATTAACATGACCAGAGATAGTCCAAAAGACTACTTAAAACACAAATAAGAAAATAAAAACATACAATCAATGGACCAGAGTGAGGAAGTTGTTTCAGCAATGGAAACCCTCCCATACCCCACAGAAGATTTGCTGTATCATAAGAATATGAAAATCAATGCTGCATGTCCTCATCAATAGGATTTGTCAAAAGTAAGGTAATCATTAAGGTTAAACTATATCATATGGGACTAAGAAAGTAACTGTGTTTGCCTCCTGGTAATATCACTTTTCTTAAATAACAAACAAGGCCCATTTAGTTCTTGAAGTGCAAGGTATTGCTTTAAAGCTCTCTAAGGGAAAAAAATCTGTACATATGCCTTTTCATTTCAATAGCTTTATTCAATCTTGCAAAGGGAGAGAGGGATCAAGCTTATCGAGAATCCATCTGTCACTGTGTTCTATTGTCACAGTGCTTGATCCTTACTTGCATCTGCTCAAGAGTATTGTTTTGCATGAGCAAAGTGTTAATATATTTATTCACTTACTGGTTCACTCCAACCCATGCCATTATCATTTATGACACAATGTGTCACCTTCTGTATTTTATGTGTATTGTTGTCCATTTGATTCTGTATGTGTGATGGCAGATTTCAAGATGATAAAATGAACTGGTTGAGAAGTTATGAGTCAAACTGCTATATTAATTATGGCTATGAAAGGTTGAGGATAGTCTTGAAATGAAAATCATTGGCTTGATATTTAATTCATTTCAAATTTACTTCCTAAAATATGAAAAATTACATGAGTTTCATCAAGAATAAAATAACATTAAAACATTTATTTTCATGTTAATATATAGTTAATCGAGAGTGAGAGAGAGAGAGAGAGAGAGAGAGAGAGAGAGAAAGTGTTTATAACCAAATTCCTACTATAAATAAAATTTCTAGGTTTCTAAAACAAATTTTCCATTGACCAAAGGGAGAAAATGTAAAGGACAATTTATTCTTGATATTGATAAGAACAATAGAACATGGATTTGGAAAATACTAGTATGTTATTAAAAATACGTAATGATGAGCTATGGGGGCAGAGCCAAGATGGCGGCTGGTAAGCAGGGACTAGAGTGAGCTCCGTTACCGAGTCCCTCCAAAAACCTATAAAAAATGGCTCTGAAAAAATTCTAGAACGGCAGAACCCACAGAACAGCAGAGGGAAGCAGGGCTCCAGCCCAGGACAGCCTGGATGGTCTCTGGGTGAGGTCTATTCCACATGGAGCTGGGAACTGGGAGCTGGGGACGGAGCGGAGCAGAGCCCAGCCTGAGTGGCGTGGAACATCCAGACCAGAAGCCAGGCGGATGGGGCCCCTAGCGCCCTGAATATGTGAGCTGCGGCAGTTACCAGACCCCTCGACCCACAAACAACAAAGACTGCGGAGAAGGTTAGTGGGAAAAGCTGCGGGAGTGGAAGGAGTTCGCGGTTCGGCTTCCAGCCCCGGGGGCAGCGGAGGTGGGGCAGCTACAGCTGTTGTTACTTCCGGCTCCAGGCCCACCTGGTGGCAGGAATTAAGTGGCAGATCAGAGCAGGACTGCAACAGCCTGCTGAAGATCTAAGCCCAGTCTGAACTGGGGGTTCTTGGGGAAGGAGTAGTGCGGGTCTGACAGAGCTGGCACCTCCCCCCCAAACGTGGAACATAGAACTCGTTAGTCTACAAGCAGTCATACCCCACTGAAAAACTCAAGGGTCAAGTTAGTTGGTTGGGAATATGGCCAGGCAGCGAAAACGCACCCAGATTCAGTCTCAGACTTTGCATTCTTTCTTTGATGACAAAGAAGACCAAAACATACAGCCTAAAGAAGACAACAAAGTCATAGAGCCTACAACAAAAGCCTCCAAGAAAAACATGAACTGGCCCCAGGCCATAGAAGAACTCAAGAAGGAGTTGGAAAAGCAAGTTAGAGAAGTAGAGGAAAAATTGGGAAGAGAAATGAGAAGGATGCGAGAAAACCATGAAAAACAAGTCAATGACTTGCTAAAGGAGACCCAAAAAATACTGAAAAATACACTGAAGAAAACAACACCTTAAAAAACAGACTAACTCAAATGGCAAAAGAGCTCCAAAAAGCCAATGAGGAGAAGAATGCCTTGAAAGGCAGAATTAGCCAAATGGAAAAGGAGGTCCAAAAGACCACTGAAGAAAATACTACTTTAAAAATTAGATTGGAGCAAGTGGTAGCTAGTGACTTGATGAGAAATCAAGATATTATAAAACAGAAGCAAAGGAATGAAAAAATGGAAGACAATGTGAAATATCTCCTTGGAAAAACCACTGACCTGGAAAATAGATCCAGGAGAGATAATTTAAAAACTTATTGGACTACCTGAAAGCCATGATCAAAAAAAGAGCCTAGATACCATCTTTCAAGAAATTATCAAGGAGAACTGCCCTGATATTCTAGAGCCACAGGGCACAATAGGAATTGAAAGAATCCATCGATCCCCTCCTCAAATAGATCCCAAAAAGAAATCTCCTAGGAATATTGTCACCAAATTCCAGAGCTCCCAGATCAAGGAGAAAATACTGCAAGCAGCCAGAAAGAAACAACTTGAGTATTGTGGAAACCCAATCAGAATAACCCAAGATCTGGCAGCTTCTACATTAAGAGATCGAACGGCTTGGAATGCGATATTCTGGAGGTCAATGGAGCTAGGATTAAAACCTAGAATCACCTACCCAGCGAAACTGAGTATCATGTTCCAAGGCAAAATATGGATTTTAAATAAAATAGAGGACTTTCAAGCTTTCTCAGTGAAAAGACCAGAACTGAATAGAAAATTTGACTTTCAAACACAAGAATCAAGAGAAGCATGAAAAGGTAATCAAGAAACGGAAATTGCAAGGGACTTACTAAAGTTGAACTGTTTTGTTTACATTCCTAGATGGAAAGATGACATGTATGATTCATGAGACCTCAGTATTAGGGTAGTTGAAGGGAATATGCATATATATGTATATATGTTTATGTATATATATATATATATAAGTGAATGTGTATGTATGTATATATCTATGTGTATATGTATGTGTATATATATATATGTATTTATATATATGTATGTGTGTATATGTATATATATATATATATATATATATATATATATATATATATATATGTAAAAGAAAGAGAGCAGACACAGGGTGAGTTGAAGATGGAAGGGAAGATATCTAAAAGAAATAAAATGAAATTAAGGGATGAGAGAGTAACATACTGAGAGAGGGAGATAGGGAGAGATAGAATGGGGTGGATTATCTCACATAAAGGTGGCAAGAGGGAGCAGTTCTGTGGGAGGAGGGGAGAGGGCAGGTGAGGGGGGAATGAGTGAACCTTGCTCTCATCAGATTTGGCCTGAGGGGGAATGCCACACATACTCAGTTGGGTATCTTACTCCACAGGAAAAGAAGAGGGAGGAAGATAAAAAAAAATGAAAGAGGGGGGGATGAAGGAGGGGAGGGCAGATGGGGGTGGAGGTAATCAAAACAAACACTTTGGAAAGCGGACAGGGTCAAGGGAGAAAATTCAATAAAGCGGAATGGGTTGGGAAGGAGCAAAATGTAGTTAGCCTTTCACAACATGAGTATTCTGGAAGGGTTATACATAATGATACATGTGTGGCCTAGGTTGAATTGCTCGACTTCTTAGGGAGGGTGGGTGGGAAGGGAAGAGGGGAGAGAACTTGGAACTCAAAGTTTTAAAATCAGATGTTCAAAAACAAAAAAAGTTTTTGCATGCAACTAAAAAATAAGATACACAGGCAATGGGGCACAGAAATTTATCTTGCCCTACAAGAAAGGAAGGGAAAAGGGGATGAGAGGGGAGGGGGGTGATAGAGGGGAGGGCTGACTGGGGAACAGGGCAACCAGAATATAAGCCATCTTGGAGTGGGGGGGAGGGTAGAAATGGGGAGAAAATTTGTAATTCAAACTGTTGTGAAAATCAATGCTGAAAACCAAATATCTTAAATAAATAAATTTAAATTTAAAAAAAATAAAAAAAATAAAAAAAATACGTAATGATGATATAGTAGATAGAGTGCTAGGTCTGAAATCAGAAAATGTCATTTCAGATTCTGACTCTGACTTGCTCTTGTAATTCACTTATCCTCCATTCCCTCATTGGTAAAATGAGAGGGTTAAAATAGATGACAGTGCCTTGCAGATATAAATCCATGATGCTGTGATGATAGGCATTGTGATTAAAATTGTTTGGAAGTGATACTCTATGCTTTGATTCAATGTGACTTTTGACAGCGCATAATTTTCATGAGGCTTGCTTAACAGTAGATGTGGAAACTAAAATTTAATATTCAGTGAATTATCCTCATAATATTTCATTTCATTGTGGGAATCACAAAATATAGTAAGATAATTTAATGCAATAACACTTCACAATAGGGTAGATTTCTATGTTTTTTCTGCAGAATATTTAAGAAAGAATTTCTACATGGATTTTGATCTCAAAGGAAAAGATGATAAGAGATTTCTTAGTGAATAAATAGTGTAATGATTTCATTCATTTAAGTTGGCAAGTTCTAATCTAATTCTGCATCTTGCTTTTTTCTATCTATCCAGAGCAGTGCTATGTTAAAGACATGTATGAGCCATTGATAATTTAGGCAACTCATTGGTAAAGTGGTTAGAGTGCTGGGCCAAGAGTCAAGGAGATCTGAGTTTGCATACAGTCTCAGATGCTTACTAAATGTGTTACCCTAGGCAAGTTCCTTACCTTCTATTTGCCTCATTTTCCCCATCTGAAAAAGGGGGAATGAGAACACTTATCTCACAGGCTGTTTTGAGGATGAAATGAGGGCTTATCAGAGTTCCTTGGCACAAGGAAAACATTATGTAAATGTTAGTCATCATTTATAATTATTATTAGAGAAATCATTATTAAATATTTATTTAAATAACTAGTCAATTCTTCTGGGGGTGGTAAAAATGAAAAAAAAAACTATGGGTGATAGTGGGTTTTTTTAATAGCTTTAAGATTTTCAATAAAGAGATTTGGAGGCCTACTCTTTATCTACTAGCACATTATTGACTATAATTTGTGCTTGTTGATACTTCTCTTTATTGTCTTACCTTCAGTAAGTATGCCTTGTGTCAGATTTGGTAACTACCTTTTTCTGCTATTATCCACATTCCTATATAATTGATACTTCATATTGCTTGAAAACAGAAGAAAAAAGATCTTTGTGCATATAATAGAAAAAAATGAAAACTAAAGAGATTCTTACAAGAAAAAGAAGAGAAAAAACAAACTTACTGAATGAAAAGTATGCACGATGTCTATCTGAGATATAATTTATATGTGTATAAGATTATATGCAGACACACAAAGACACACACACATACACACACTCTTAAATATGGTATGCTATTTTAGTCAATTTAATAGAAACAAACTAGAGTTTGGAATGAAAAATTACTGTTTTAAGTAATAGAATATATATATATATACAAATATGTACATATATATACATATATTATATATTTTATATTAAAAAACATTCAACCTAGAAAATAAATTAAAATAATAACAAGGAAAGAAAAACAGAAGACATTTTCAAATCAAGTAATCTTTAAATCAAGACTCCTGTACAGAAGAAAAGTGATGAAACTTTGAGTATTTATGAGAATTAATACTCTAGCCACAAAATAATCAAAATGAATGTTGCAAAATTAAAAAGAACAAGCCTTATGCCAAAGAACAGATACAAAAACATGCCCTCACACCAACTCTTTTTAAAGTTGGAAGGCCCACAGGTATGGCATATTACTCATATTTGCATTGATGTGATAATACATTGCACACATTTCATTGTATTGATTAGTTTTCATAATTTCTTTTATAATTTAAAATATTTACCATAGTTGATGACTCTCTGGTAGAGGGCAAGTGAAATGATAAAAGGAGAATTTTGATTACATTAAAATATATCAATGTAAATATTTTAAAGTATTTTATAGTCTAGCAAACAAAAATTATCTTATTTAGAGTTAGAGACTGGATCTGTGATATCATTCATTTGAGGAATTTGCATAAAAAACAACACTCCATCTTTTAGGTTGACATGTTCTGTGCAACTCATTGTTAAGTTGCCTTCACTTTTGAATGGTTATGTGATTCATCCACCATCACTCAGATAGTTACGCATATCAGGCAGGACTTGAACCCAAGTCTTCCCAGCTTTAACAGCTCTATCTACTCTGCTTTATTGCTTTTTTAAAAGTTACCAGTTTAAATAGTCAATATAAATGTAAAACAAAAAAATAACTGAATAGGAATATAGGTTGAGAAGAAACCATTCATATAATATCACACTCTCTGAAAACTGTAATCAAACAAAAAGCCTGGATATTACGTTTTTGAATCCTGAGAGAAAACTTCTCAGAGGCAGAAGGCAAAAAAAAAAAACCCTAGAAAGGATCAATTAATTACCTCCTAAATGAGAGTTCATATTGAACACACCCAATATTATCATAGTTAAAATCTAAAAACATCAATGAGTTAGCTTCATGAGATTTTTAATCCAGTTCAGTATAGGTGATTATGGGTGATTAGAAAGAAAAAGGTGACATAGAATCAGAAAGTCTCAGAACATGCCTCATCTAACCCACATATTTCATTCTATGCCACAATCAATAAGTACTAATCCTCTTTTTGTTTCAAGATTTTAAGTAAGAGGAGAAATTCACTACTTCCTTCTTCATCCCTAGCCTTAACCATGCTTGGACAGCTCTAATAGGGATTTTTTTTTTTATTTTTCTCACAAAGAGCTAAAGCTCTTGTGTCTCTGAAACTTCCACACCTTTTTCCTATGTTTGCCATCTATGGCTAAGAATTATCAGTCTAATCTTTCTTACTGTGATCGTCCTCAAAAATATATTCTCCAAGCTAAATATCCCCAAGTCCTTCAAGAAATCTATATACGGTATGATTTTGAGGCTCCACATCATCCTATCCATTGATCTCTGGATGTTTCAATGTTTTTCCTAAAATGTGTTTCACAGAATTGTGCTCAAAAAAGATGACTCTGAAGTTTCAAGTACTGGTATGTAAAGTGAAGACTAAGCAGGTACCCATCAATTGGGAGAAAGGCTGAACAACAAGTTGTAGTATATAAATTTAGTGGAATACCATTGTGCAGTAAGAAATAGATAATGTCAAAAAGAATTGGAAGGACTTATGTCAACTGATATAGAATAAAGTGAGCAGAACCAAAAAAGTAATTTATATTATTTTTTAATCATGCAAATCTTTTTATTTGATATTTTTTTAGTTTTCAGCATTGATTTCCACAAGATTTTGAGTTACAAATTTTCTCCCCATTTCTACCCTCTCACCCACTGCAAAATGGCATATATTCTGATTGCCCCATTCCCCAGTCAGCTCTCCCTTCTATCACGCCCTTTCCCCTCCCCCCCAATCTCTTTTCCCCTTACTTTCTCGTAGGGCAAGATAGATTTCTATGCCCCATTGCCTGCATATCTTATTTCCACGTTGCATGCAAAAACAACCTTTTTTTTTTAGCATCTGCATTTAAAATTTTGAGTTTCAAATTCTCTCCTCTCTTCCCTCCCCACTTACTCTCCATAAGAAGACAAGCAATTCAATATAAACTACCCATGTATCATTATGCAAAACACTCTCATAAACAGTCATGTTCTGAAAGACTAACTATATTTCCCTCCATCCTATCTTGACACCTTTTATTCAATTTTCTCTCTTGACCCTGTCCCTTTTCAAAAGTGTTTGCTTTTGATTACTTCTTCCCCCATCTGCCCTCCCTTCTATCATCCCCCCCTTTTAATCTCCTTCCCCCTACTTTCATGTGGGATAAGATATCCAACTGAGTGTGTATGGTATTCCCTCCTTAAGTCAAACCCGATGAGAACAAGATTCACTCATTCCCCCCTTACCTGCCCCCTCTTCCCTTCCAATGAACTGCTTTTTCTTGCCACTTTTATGTGAGATAATTTATCCCATTCTATCTCTCCCTTTCTCCCTCTCTCAATATATTCCTCTCTCATCCCTTAATTATATTTTATTTTTTTAGATATCATCCCTTTATATACAACTCATCCTGTGCCCTCTGTCTATGTATATGTATATTCCCTTCAACTACCCTAATACTGATAAAGGTCTCATGAATTACACACACCATCTTTCCATGTAGGAATGTAAGCAAAACAGTTCAACTTTAGTAAGTCCCTTATTATTTCTCTTTCTTGTTTACTTTTTCTTGCTTCTCCTGATTCTTGTGTTTGAAAATCAAATTTTTTATGCAGCTCTGGTCTTTTCACTGAGAAAGCTTGAAAGTCCTCTATTTTATTGAAAATCCGTATTTTGCCTTGGAGCATTATGCTCAGTTTTTCTGGGTAGGTGATTTTTGGTTTCAACCCCAATTCCTTTGACCTCCAGAATATGACATTCCAAGTGCCTCGATCCCTTGATGTGGAAGCTGCTAGATTTTGTGTTATCCTGACTGTGTTTCCACAATATTCAAATTGTTTCACTCCGGCTGCTTGCAGTATTTTGTCCTTGGCCTGGGAATTCTGGATTTTGGCAACAATATTCCTAGGAGTTTTCTTTTTAGGATCTTTTTCAAGAGGTGATCAGTGGATTCTTTCCATTTCTATTTTACCTTCTGGCTCTAGAATATCAGGGCAATTTTCCTTGATAATTTCTTGAAAGATGGTGTCTAGGCTTTTTTTTATGTTCATGGTTTTCAGGTAGTCCAACAATTTTTAAATTATCTCCTGCATCTATTCTACAGGTTGGTGACTTTTTCAATGAGATATTTTACATTGTCCTCCATTTTTTTCAATCCTTTGGTTCTCATAAAGTCACTAACTTCCACTTGCTCCATTCTACTTTTTAATGTGGTATTTTCTTCAGTGATCTTTTGGACCTCCTTTTCCATTTGGCTAATTCTTCCTTTCAAGGCATTCTTCTCCTCATTGGCTTTTTGGAGCTCTTTTGACATTTGAGTTAGTCTATTCTTTAAGGCATTATTTTCTTCAGTATTTTTTGGGCCTCCTTTAGTAAGTCATTGACTTGTTTTTCATGATTTTCTCACATCACTTTCATTTCTCTTCCCAATTTTTCCTCTACTTCTCTTACTTGCTTTACCAAATCCTTCTTGAGATCTTCCATCATCTGAGACCAATTCATATTTTTCTTGGAGGCTTTTGATGTAGGCTCTTTGACTTTGTTGACTTCTTATGGCTGTATGTTTTGGTCCAAAGTCTCAATCTGAATCTGAGACCATTTTCGCTCCCTGTTCATATTCTCAGCCAACTACTTGGCCCTTGAGCTTTTTGTACTTGTATGACTGCTTGTAGAGTAGGGAGTACTTTGTCCCAAGTTTTAGGGGCCTTGTGATGCTGTTTTCAGAGCTACTTCTACACAGCAAACTCTGCCACACCAGTGCTCCTTCTCCCCCAAGAACCACAAACCAAGATCGTGACTCAGATCCAAGCAAGTTCTGCACTCCCACTCTGATCCACCACTTACTTCCTTCTACCATCTGGGCATGGGGCCAGAATCAACTACAACTCTAACTCTGGAAGCAGCCCCATAGCTGCCCCACCACGTCCTGGGTGCTGGGGCCAATGACACACTCATCTCACATCATTCTGTCAGTTTTCCCCACTAACCTTCTCTGTTGTCTTTGGCATTTGTGCCTTGAGAAGTCTGGTAACTTCCACAGCTCAACAATTCAGGGCCCTACCACCTGTTCCACCTGGCTCCCATTCTGGTTGGTCCTGGCACGGCACAGGGTGGGCTGTGCTCCACTCCATTCCCAGCTCCCTGCAATAGATCCTTCCCCACCACCATCTAGGTTTTCCTGGGCTGGAGCCCTGCTTCTCTCTGTCATTTTGTGGGTTCCGAAGCTCTAGAATTTGTTCAAGATATTTTTACAGGTGTTTGAGGGACCTGGGGGATAGCTTGAGCAAGTATCTGCTTTCCAGCTGCCATCTTGGCTCCAGTAATTTATATTATAACATTAATATTCTAAAAGTGAATGTTAGAGTTCATGTGTAAGACTGTATTTCAACTCAGGTTTTCCTCACTATATACCTAGCTTTATATACACTGTGCCAATTAGGTGCCTTCAATACAGGAATTTCCTTCTTTCCTTCCTTCCTTCCTTCCTTCCTTCCTTCCTTCCTTCCTTCCTTCCTTCCCTCCCTCCCTCCTTCCTTCCTTCCCTCTTCTCTTCTCTTCCTCTCCTCTCCTCTTCTCTCCTCCCCTCTCCTCTCCTCTCCTCTTCTCTTCTCTCTTCCTCTCTCTCTCTGTCTCTGTCTCTGTCTCTCTCTCTCTCTCTCTCTCTCTCTCTGTCTCTCTATCTCTCTCTTCCTTTCTTCTGTCCTCTTATAATCAATGAGAGGTAGGAAAGAAGAAAAAATGTATGTATAATAATTGAAAAAATAAGAAAAAGTGAAGACAGAAAATTGAAATTATACTAGTTACTCTTAGTGTAGTCTTGCTAATATAATAATATAGTAGTTGTTATTCAGTCTTTTCCAATCATGTCTGACTTTGTGGTTTTCTTGGCAAAGATAATGGGATGGTTTGCCATTTCATGCTCCATCACATTTGTAGATAAGGACATTGAGGCACTAAGGGTTAAATGACTTGCCTCGGGTAACCCAGCTAATATGTGTTTGAGGCCAGACTTGACCTCAAGAAGATGAGTCTTCCTGACTTCAGGCCAGACCCTCTGTCCCATTTGCCACCTAGGTTCCTAATTAATATATACTATTTGCTAATTCAACTTGCATATTTGATGCCATACAAATGAAATGTCAAGAGATTATTTTATAGAGTTAGACAAAATAACAACAAAAAATTATCTGGAAGTAAAGGTCAGATATCTCTAGAGGGAATAATGAAAAATAAGAATGAAGGAGGTCTCATTGTAATTCATCTCGAACTATAATGAGAATCAGTAAGCATTAAAAAAATTAACATTCATAAAATTAAAAAAAACATATCAGTGGAATAGATCCGATAAACAAAGCTTGGAAGCATTCTGATATAGTGTTTGGTAAACCAAAGGACACTAGCTACTAGGGGAAGGACTTCATATACAACCAAAATCTGCTGTTAACAAAAGGTGAACAGTCTGGTAGAAATTAAGTATAGACTAAAATGCACACACACACACACACACACACACACACAGCATATAAATATACCCATGTATGTATTTGTGTATATATATATATGATCTGCATACACACATATATATGCCATAAGAAATTTTCAGATGTCTATATATGTATGTGTGTGTATATATATATGTGTGTGTGTGTGTGTATATGTGTGTGTGTGTGTGTGTGTGTGTGTATACGAAACCCTAATGTATAAGAACATAATATTATATATTAGATCCATCATGAAAAAATAACTGGTTCCTGGAAAGATTAAGCTATTTAGGGTCACATACCAATAAAGTGTGTGAGATGGGATTACATTCAGGTCTTCAAGGGTTCAACTCCAGTACTCTCTCTACTATCACTTAAATCCCACTGATGATACTAAAAAATATTAACAAAAATATCAGGTGCCAAGAGAGAAATTTCAGGGAGCCAGACAACGGAGTAATCAGTAAACTATTTCAACTCATCTATACTCACCTACAAACAACCACAACAAAGAGCCCCCAAACAAATCCAGGAACAACAGAACCAGACAAAAGTATGGGGTAAAACAATCTTTTAGTCTAAGAAACTTGAAGGATTAGCAAGAAAGTTCCATATAAGGTGAAAGATGTGTGCAGCCCAGTATGGGAAACATTCCAGCAAGCCAGCAGCAAGCCCCACCTCAGCAAACCAGTGGGAGATCCTGAGTTCCAGTGTGGTAAAGCAGGCAAACACCAGGTGAATACCAGGACCCCACATGTACCTTAGCATAGCTAGGGGAATTGACAGATTCCAGTTCTGAGAACCACATGCCTTAGCACAGCCCCAGGCAAACAGGTAGACACCAACCCTATAGGTGCCTAAGCAAATAGATAGTAGCCAGCTAGCATGGCCCACAATGCTTCAGCATAGCCTCCGGCAAAAAGACAGCCTCCAGCAGCTTGACCATCAAGTGCTTCAGTGTAGCCACTGGAAAGTGGAGAAACACGCTACCAGACCTCAAATGCCAGAATCCAACACTAGGACCCCAGCTCAGCACCAGGTAAGATGCCAGACCTCTGAGGGCTCCCCAAGATGATGAATGGGACAGTGAAGGATGCTCACAGCATACACGGAATCAACCCCAAGTACCTAGAGGAGAACAACTGGACTCAAACTCAGAAGATAACAATGATATCAAAACACATGTGGGCAAAACCCCAAAGAAAAATGGCAAGGGTTCTGTAGTGTCCATGAATACTCACAGTGGCTACTGCTGCTATGAATACTCAGGCATAGTTCAGAATCAGGCAACAAAACAGACTCTCTTCTGAATCACAAAACATAAAAGAATCTCTTCATTGAAGGCAAAACCAAAACACTTATTCAAACACCAGAAAGCCAAACCCCAACACTAGGAAGCCAAATCCATCATAGCAACAAAGATATCTACACACATTATCAATGCAGGGGGCACCAACATCCCCAAGACTTCCCTCTGTTAGGGCCTTCCCACAAATGAACACTCTCAAGCAAAATTACTCCCTGGTTTTCCCTCACCCTAGTTGCTCCTCTATGTCTCTCTCTCTCTCTCCCAGCTCTGATTGTTCTGTCTCACTTCCTCTCAGTTCTGCCCTACACTTTCTGCACCAACTCTTTTTGCTCTACCTGTTCAGCAAGCTCCTCCCACCACAGGCTCATGTGACTCAAACTTCTATGTGACTCAGACAGGTCACATGGGCCTATTAATGGATGGGAAAGATCTTCAAATTATATTGACATTACATTTGCCCCCAAGATCTTTTGCAACCATTACATAGGTCAATGGGAGTTTAGGGGTCACTGGTGTCAATAGAACTGCACAACAATATAACAGGGATAACACAAAATAAACACATAAAACAATATCTTAGGGTGGGAGCTTGAACACAAGCACCCCATCATTCCCCTCTTGGATGAATGGGACCCAACATCCCTTGGAGTAATGGGCAGTCTTTTCTTCTATAGCTGCTTATCGATGAAATTGGATGTAGAGCTGTCCCTGCCTAAAGAGGTCCCATTCTAGGCATCAATTCTTTAACCAGCATCTGGAGCATGGTTGATGTTAGGTCCAGGGGTGACAAAGGGGGTGGCATCCAGCTCAAGGTGTCAGGCATCTACAGGTAGAGAGCAGCAAACTAGAAGAAAGCAAACCTAGGAAACAAGATGAAAAGCCAAAAAATAAATAAGGAAAGGAGACAAAAACCAGAAGCAGGGTAATATATAGGGTCAGTCATGCTTCTGCATTCTATGAACCCAATATCATAGCCTTATTCATGTCAAAATATATGAGTTAAGGGTCCACCTTGGTATTCATCTTCTCTTGAATAAACAACAGTTGCAGTATTATCTTTCCTGTGTGCCATAATTCATGCAGCATTTGGAACATTGTCTGGCTTCCATTTTACCCATAGTTTAGCTTCCAATTTTATTCAAAGTGAACCTAGTACATGGGTTATAGGCTACCATTTTTCAGGGTCTTTTGTGACCCAAACATTTTGCTGTCCCAGCAGTAAACCATGCATGTTTGTTTTGTTTTTCAGTTAATCCATCATATCTGGAAAAGCAACATACAAGGGAGGAATAACCTTATTCAGTTATCTATGATCTACTGCCATTCTCCACATCACATCTGACTTGCAGATTGGCAAAACAGGATTATTCTATTGAATGATTGTAGGGATTAATACTCCTGTCTCAACATATTCCTTTAGAGTGTTGGTAATTTCATCTTGCCTACCTGGCACACAATATTGCTTTAAAGTAATTACTTCAGAAGGTTCAGGTAAAGTGATTGGGTCCATTTTTATTTTACCCACTAAAACTGTATTAATTCCTATTTTCCTTATTGCAAATTGGTATCTCCCCTCAGGTAATAATCTAAAGTCATACCTCTCAACATATCTATTTCAATGATGTATTTGGGAATGAGCACAATTACCATGGCATATCAATGATTTTCATCATTAGTGTAATGTGTCTGGATAATATTTCAGCCCTCCCAGTACTGTGATGGTAATAGGAGTTCCATGTTTATATTTATCAGGGTTTCCATATAAAAGAGAGGCCTGTGCACCAGTATCTATTAATGACCTAGTTACAGTATTTGATCCATTTTTCCAATATATGTTCTAATTGATATGGGTCTGTAATCCTGTCTGTGCATTGCTTTAATGAGATGGGGCTTGGCCAATTTCTTATTCTCCCTGAAAGTGTGACAAACTTGAATACAATGATTCAGGAGTATCTGTAGGGGAGGTTAATACTTCCCTATTTATTCTAATATTAAGTACCTCTTCTCAGTGCATCTTATATAGCTCATTAGCTGGAATACCATCTATTCTTCCAAAATCTATCCCTGCTCTTAATACAGCAGTAAACAATCATTTTCTTGTTAATCTATTCTGACTTTGAATCCATTGGCTATTTACTTTCCTCTCTTTAGGACATGTATCTTTCCCCCATTCCCCTAAGTCATTTAACTGTGAAATCTTATCCAGCACCTCTGAAAGAGGGTTCACTATTGCCCTAATTAGTAGAGTCAGAATTAGATGCTTAAAAGCATGAGGAGCCATCTTCATTATGATATTTCTATGAGAAACTGTTAAAGGAGTAATGTGATATGTATCTGTGTCTCCCATCATGATTTCAGTCTTCATTACCTCTTCCTTTAACCTTCTCATATAGTCTCTAAGTGAATACCAGGGTCTATCTCCACAAGACCACATAGAGTCAGTAGGATACTGTTTGCTGCAACCTTTTGTAGCATTGTTATCTCCTTGCATATAGTAATCCCTAAAAGCTTGCTGTATAAAAGGGTTCTAATATGTATAATTTTCAAACAATCTATGTCATCTATCCCTATTCCTCCAGCTCCATCATCATTGATTCTCACCATCCAGGATACTAATGATTCTCCCATTTTTGGAGTGAATCAACTCAAAACATCTGTGACTTCTTACTGGGTAAAATCTTCAAATATTCATCTAAACAGTGTGTGCTCCTGCCCTCCAGTTCTCCTGCCTCCTTTGCAGTATTGGGTGAATTTCCGCATTACTAGAAGGTTCCTCATCTAAGTTTGTTTCATTCCCATCTGATGCATCCTCCTGGCAGGTGTTTGGGCCCCAATATAGCCCAGCATGTGCAAAGGCTGCATGTACGTTATTCTTGTTACTTTTTTGCTTCTTTTTGGGAGCTGAATTTACAGCTACTTTTTCTTCTACCATGTGAGACTTTCTAGCTTGCTCTTCTATAAGAAAGCTCAAATGCTATAACACAGAAATCTTCTCATGCAAACCAGCTAACTCCTTTTATATCTGAACTTTTTCCTCCAGCAACTTGTTTCTGCTTTTACACATAATATGGTAAATTGTTAGCAAGGCTCAGTCTCTCCTAGACACCCCTGCCAGTTCTTTGCCTGGTTCTACTGGTATTCCTTCCAAACATCTTTCTAAATCTCTGGGTTCTCCCTTCTGCAGCCTTGGTTCCCAGTTTTCACATTCTCTTGTCAGGGAAGAATAAGGCTAATCCTCTCATCCTGGGATATTCATTACCTTCCCTGAAGTTTTCCTGTCTCCAAGTAGAGGCCTGATATTTTGCAATCCCATCCTCATCACCAAATGTACTACCTATGTGGTACTCACAGCAGTTATGGCTGCTATGAATATGTCAGTGTAGTATTGAATCACAAAACATAAAAGAATACCTTCATTGAAAGCAAAACCAAAACGTTCATTCAAACACCAGAAATCCAACCCCAATACTAGAAAGCCAAATACATCATAGCAACAAAGACATCTATACACATTATCAATGCAGGGGACACCAACATCCCCAAGACTTCCCTCTGTTAAGGCCTTCCCACAAATGAACACTCTCAAGCAAAATCAATCCCTGGCTCCCACTCACACTAGCTGCTGATCTGTGTCTCTCTCTCTCTCTCCCAGCTCTGATTGCTCTGTCTCACTTCCTCTCAGCTCTGTTCCACCCTTCCTGCTCCTTCCCTTTTTGCTTTACCTGTTCAGCAAGCTCCTTCCACCACAGGCTCATGTGACTCAGACTTCCATGTGACTCAGACATATAGCTTCCTAACTATTATAGTTTTGATGCTAAAAATGCCATGTGAACATAAAAGACATAAAGAAAAAAAAATGTGCTCCCCTCATATCATTGGCTATGGCATAATGACTGATAAGTCAGAATATTGCATGATACATATTGTACAATTATATTCTGTTGCTTCCATTCTTATGTTAATACTAAATGAAAAATATTAATAACAGTCTAGAAGAATGTAAGATGCTTATTTTTACCTTTTAGCCAAATTGTATATAATGCAGTGAAAATGTGCCCAAGAAAGTGTGATTGTTTTTTGTAACTTTATCCATTAAATTTTATCTTCAGAGTATACATTTCATCAAAAATATATTTGCTAGTAGAAATGTATCTGCCAGTATTTTATCACACTTTTTATTAAATATTTAGGGAAAGTCCATCTTTGGATGCCAATTTATAGTTTCTGGGACCTCCTTAAGTTACTGAAAATTGAAAGTAAAATTCTGGGTTTCTTCCTCTAGAAAATATGCTGGTTTATTTAAAATTCTGCTCCATCACCAGAAGAGTTTTAATTTTTGTGCCTTCTGTCTTATTATATGGTAGGGGAAGGTAGTTTATTTTACACATAATACCTCACACTCTTTCTATAGAGATCAAGAAAAAAATTGCATTTAATTTCCAACTTATTAATCTATTAATGGCTAGGAAAGATCTTCAAATTGTATTAACATTACAGGGTCCCAATCCCAGAAAAAACACATGGAAGAGCTCAAAAAGGACCTTAATATCATATGAGAGATAGAAAAAATTGGGAAAAAAATGATGGTGATTCAATAGAATTATGAGAAAAGAGTCAACAGCTTGAAAACTGCTTAAAAGGTAGAATTGGCCAAATGGGAAAGGAGATACAAAAATCCACTGAAAAAGCAACTCTTTAAAAAGTACAACTGGTCAAATGGAAGAGAAATAATAAGACCTAATTGGGGGAAACAGTTCCTTAGAAGTTAGAATTGGGCAAGTGGAAGCTAGTGACTCTATGTGCCAACATGAATCAAACAAACAAATGCAAAAGAAAATGAAAAATTGGAAGAAAATGTAAAATATCTCACAGGAAAAAAACAACTGGTTTGGAAAATAGATTCTAAAGAGACAATATCAGAAACATTGGTCTACCTGAACATGATAATCAAAAGGAGGACCAGGGCAGTATCTTACAAGAAATTATCATGGAAAACTGCCCTGATGTCCTGCAACCAGAGGGCAAAATAGGCATTGAAAGAATCCACCAACCACCTCAGGAAAGAGATACCCAAATAAAAATGCAAAGGAATATTATAGCCGGATTTCAAAACTATCAGGTCAAAGGAAAAATATTACAAGTGGGCAGAAAGAAACAATTCACATATTGGGGAGTCACAGTCAGGATTACATACCACCTGTCAACTGCAACATTAAAAGATCAGAAGTCATGGACCATGATATTCTAGAGGGCAAAGAAGCTAGGACTACAAATAAGAATCACTAACCTGGCAAAAGTAATCACAATACATCAAGGGGAAAATGGCTATTCAATGAAATAGAAGGATTTCAAGCTTTCATAAGAAGACTAGAAGTAAATCAAAAATTCATCCTCCAATATCAAGACCCAAGAGAAGCATAAACAGGTAAAAAGGGAAAAGAAAACATAAAGGATTCAATAGAGCAAAATTGTTTATATCCCTACTCAGGATGATGTTACTTGTAACTCTTAAAAGTTGTACAACTAATGGTACAGATAGAAGGAATATACATTGATGATATGGGTATAAGGTAAATTTGAGGAAATGACAAAAAAATTATTAAGTTATGAGAAATGAGTACAAAGGGCACAGAAAAAAATGAGAGGTAGAATGGGGAAAATTATCTCACATGAAGATGTGAGAAATATCTTGTACAGTGGAGGGTAAGATGGGAAGTCGAGCAATAGGCATCACTTGAACCTTACTCTCATCAGTATTGGCTCAAAGAGGGAATATTATACACAATCAGTTGAATAAAGAAATCCATCTTACCTGACAGGGAAGTAGGAAGGGAGGAGATTAAGTAAAGTGGGGTGGGAAGGATTGGGACTGACATAAAAGAGGGCAGATCTGGGAAAGTTGTATACAGAAGCAAAACACTGGTGAGGTGGGAATCAATGAAAGGAGATACAGAACAAACAGGAAGAAGAATAGGATAGAGGGTAATACACAGATAATAATCATAACTGTGAATGTGAATGGGATAAACTGTCCCACAAAACAGAAGCAGATAGCAGAGTAGATCAAAAACCAGAATCCTACAATATGTTGTTTACAAGAAACATACTTGAAGAAGAGGGACATACACACAGAGTAAAGGTAAGGGGATGGAGGAGAATCTATTGTAATTCAGTTGAATTTTTTTTTGAAAAAAGCAGGGGTAGTAATCCTTATCTTAGACAAAGTAAAAGCAAAAAATAGACCTAGTTGAAGGAGATAAGAAAGGAAACTACATCTTGCTAAAAGGTGCTATCAGCAATAAAAACAAAATCAAGTTAAAATAGCAAGGAAAACCTACCTGTTAGATCTACAGAGCAGGGAAGTATTCATGACCAAACAAGATGTAGAGAGAATTACAAAATATAAAATAGATAATTTTGATCACGTTAAATTAAAAGGCTTTGGTACAAATAAAACCAAATGCAAGCAATATTAGAAGGAAAGCAGAAAGATGGGAAACAATCTTTACAGCAAGTATCTCTGATAAATGACTCATTTCTCACATACATATAATATATATATATGTGTGTATATATATGTGTGTGTGTATATATACATATACATATACATATACATATATATATATATATATATATATATATATATATATCACTGAGTCAAAAGTCATAAGAATACAAACCATTGCCCAATTGATAAATGCTCAAAGGATATGAACAGGCAGTTTTCACATGAAGAAATCAAAGATATATATGGGCATATGAAGAAGCGCTCTAAATCCCTTTTTATTAGAGAAATGCAAATTAAAACAACTTTGAAATACCACCTCAAACCAATTAAATTGGCTAATATGACAAAAAGAGAAAATGATAAATGTTGGAGAGGATGTAGGAAAATTGGGTCACTAATGCTCTGTAGGTGGAGATATGAACTAATATAACCACTCTGGAGAGCAATTTGGAACTATGTCCAAAGGGCAACTAAACTGTGAATACCCTTTGATACAGCAACAACACTGCTAGGTCTGTATCCCAAAGAGATCATAAAAAAGGGAAAAAAGACTTACATGTGCAAAAATATTTAAAACAGCACTTTCTGTGATGGCAAAATTTTGGAAATTGAGGGGATGCTTTGGTATACAAAAGTAAGGCAATACTATTATGCAATAAGAAATGAAGAACAAGAGATTTCAGAAAAACCTGGAAACACTTGTACAAACTGATGCAAAGTGATATGAGCAGAATAAGGAAAACACTATGGACAGTATCAACAACATCATGTGATGATCAGCTATGAATGACTTGACTCTTCTGCGCAACAGGACTCATGGAGGAAAATGCTGTCCATTTTGAGATAAAGAACTGATGGACTCTGAATGCAGGTTTAAGCATATTTTTTCACTTACTTTATTCTTTCTTATGGTTTTATTTCCTTTTGATCTGTTTCTTCCACTAGTACAATGAATACAGAAACGTCTCACATAATAGCACATGTATAAGCTATATCAAATTGCCTACCATTTTCGGAAGAGGGTAGAAGAAGAAGAGAGGGAGAAAAATTTGAAACTAAATATCTTATAAAAATGAATGCTATTTTTATATGTAATTGGGGAAAACTAAAAGACTATTTAAATAATCCTCAGCAAGCTCTAAAAATATATATATATTTTTTAATAAATTTCTTTATTTATTTTTAGTTTACCACACACGGTTCTACATAGTTTTGAGTTCCAGTTTTTCTCCCCTCCCTCCCCCCTCCCTCCCCAAGACGGCATGAAGTCTCATATAACTGTCATGTATAACGTCGCATTGAATTAATTTATGCACTAGTCAAGTCGTGGAGAAGAATTTTGACCAATGGAATGAATCATGAGAAAGAAGAAACAGAACCAAAAAAAAAAAACCCCAAAAACAAAAACAAAAGAGAAGCAGAAAAGGTGAGCATGTAGTGTGCCTCAGTCTGTATTCAAACTTCGCAGTTCTTTGTCTCCATGAAGATAGCATTCTCCATCGTGAGTCCCCTGGAGTTGTCCTTGCCCCTTAGGTTGCTGAGAAAAGCGCAGTATGTCAGGGTTGGTCCTCACGGAATCCACATATCTGTGGCTGTGCACAACGTTCTCCTGGCTCTGCTCCGCTCACTCAGCATTATGTCGTGTAGGTTTTTCCAGGTTGTTATGAAGTCTGCATCATCCCCATTTCTTATGGCACAATAGTATTCCATCACCTTCATATACCACAGCTTGTTCAGCCATTCCCCAATTGACGGGCATCCCTTTGATTTCCAATTCTTGGCTACCACAAAGAGAGCTGCTATAAATATTCTTGTACATATGGGTCCTTTTCCTGCTTGCGTGATTTCTTTGGGATACAACCCTAGAAGTGGTATTGCTGGGTCAAAGGATATGAACATTTCTATAGCCCTTTGGGCATAGTTCCAAACCGCCCTCCAAAATGGCTGGATCAGCTCACAACTCCACCAGCAATGCAACAATGTTCCAATTTCCCCACATCCTTTCCAGCATTTATCATTCTCCTGATTTGTTATTTTAGCCAATCTGACAGGAGAGATGTGGTTCTGCTTCATTCCTGTCTTCTAATCTTTTCACTTCCCAGATGTCAAAGGGATATTGTTAAAGAAAAAGTATGACCATGACATAGCCTTGCTAAAAAAGCTCTAATACTTCTAGAGTAAAATAAGGACTCCTGTGTTTGAAATTTACAGATTTTCACAATCTGGCTATAACCAGACTTTCCAACCTTATTACAAATAAATTTCACTCATGCACTCTAAGTTCCACCCAAATTAATCAACCTACTGCCCCTTATTTATAAGAGGGCATTTACTATATTTGTAGTTCAGCACAGGTTGTTCAATAAACTCCCTGCTCACCTCTACTTCTTAGATTATCTAGTTTCCTTTAAATCTCAGCTTATTTTACTTCTTAAAGAGAGACTTTCTGATTATTCCCCCAACAGTTATTTCCCCTTCTGTGAAATTACTTATATTTGCTGTGCTATATCTAAATATTTCAAGTATTTATCATATAGAATAATCAGAGAGAAAATAAACATTTGTTAAGCATCTAGCACGTGCCAAGCACTGCGGTAAGCTCAGGAGATACAAAAAGGGGGAAATGACAGTCCCTGTCATCAAGGACCTCATAACCTAATCTGGAAACTAACATACAAAGAAATATATACAAACAAGCAATACACAGAAAAAATTAAATAATTAACAGAGGGAAGGTTCTAGAATTAAGAGGTTTGAAAAAGGCTTCCTGGAGAGGAAAGGATTTTAGCTAGTACTTAAAGGAAGCCAAAAAAAGAAAAAAACAAGGAGCCTGGAAAGAGAAGGGAGAAGATTCTAGGCATGCAAAACAATTAGAGAACTGCCCAGAATGGCGAGGTGGAAGCTCTTTTTCATGGGACAGCAAAGAGGCATGAGTATGTGAGGGGGTGTAAGATGTAAAAAACTGGAAAAGTGTAGGTGAGGAGTAACATTTTCAAGAGCTTTGAATGTCAAATAGAGGATATTGTATTTGATTCTGGCATTGATAGAGAGCCACAGGAGTTTATAGAGTAAGAAAGTGACATGACCCGACCTATGACCTAGAGTACATAAATACTGTGTGTAATCACAAGAGACTAAATTCTTCTGAGGAAAGTGGATGGTTTTTTTCTTCCCAGAAATAAAATCAGTACAGTATTTAATAACTGCAAATTTTGATAGCATTTTGGAGCAATTTTGAATAACAATAATTTTGTAATAGAAGAGCAGGTGATTTTCCTTCCTTCCTTCTTTCCCTCCTTCCTTCATTCCTTCCCTTCTTTCTAATTCTCCAGTTAATTCTATTTCCTTGAAACATATATTCTAAATAATATATTGTACACATAACATTAGCACTATGTGTATATTATATATACACACATGTATATAAATACTATATGTGGTACTATAATATTTCCTTAAAGTATAATATTTAGGGGTCAGCTAGGTGGCACAACCAGTAGATCACTGGCACTGGAGTCAGGAGGACCTGAGTTCAAATCCAGCCTCAGACACTTGACACACTCACTAGCTGTGTGACCTTGGGCTAGTTACTTAAGCCCAATTGCCTTGCCTTCCTCTCTTCAAAAAACCAACAAAACCCCCCAAAAAAGTTATTTATACATAAAATATATACATGTGTCTGTTTGTTTCTGTATAGATATATTTATTTATGTCTCTGTTGTTTCTCCCATAGACTATAAGCTTTTTTAAAGTCAGGCACTGTTTTGGTTTTCTTGCCTTCAGTATCCCTAGCACCTAGCATGATGTCTGGTGTGTAGACCATGCTTGATAAATACTTTGTTGAAGGGAAGAAAAAAAGAAGAAAAGAGAAAGAAAGGAAGAAAGAAAGAAAGAAAGAAAGAAAGAAAGAAAGAAAGAAAGAAAGAAAGAAAGAAAGAAAGAAAGGAAGAAAGAAAGAAAGGAAGGAAGGAAGGAAGGAAGGAAGGAAGGAAGGAAGGAAGGAAGGAAGGAAGGAAGGAAGAGAGAAGGAAGGAAGAAAGACAAAAAGAAAGAAAGAAAGAGAGGAAGTGAGGGAAGTTGCTTGATTGTTGTTCATTTTTAAGGAAGACCAAAATGACATCACTATGTTGGAGTCAAGTTATAGTGCGTCCAACTGTATTGGGGATCCTTGAAGAATTTGGCTTTTTTTCCCTTTGATTAATTCAGTGTATTTCATCGAGTCTTACTAGGTGCTAAGGCCCAGGCCCAAACCCCTATTACATGCTAAACCTATGTGGGTGTGGATTGGTAACTACGGTGGGGCCCAAGGTAGGGCTTACTTAGGGAGGCCTGATTAGATCTTTGCTCCTAAGTTTGCCCCAAACCACTAATTACTAGGTGCTAAGCCTATATGGGTGTGAAGCTCCGAGGGTCCTAAGGGGAGGTGCTAACTCCAGAGCCAATCATAGCAGCCTAAGTTCTGGTCATTCAGATGATGTTTGATGATGTCTGAAACTGTATAAGAAGAGAAAACAGAGCCATTTGCTTAGGGTTCTCACTCTTGGTGGCACACTAATGTGGAGAGTCTGGGCAGCTATACCTAAGAGCCCTCCAGCTTGCACAGATGAACGGACTTGGTTTTCTTGGTAACTATGAATTGTATTTGGTCTGTTTGTAATTTGTTTGTATTTGCTCTGAAGTTCAGGGTGCTGGCTTTTTCCCCTGAACTAAGTGAGTTATATTTGTATGCTGAATTAAAGTAAGCTTGTTAAGTCGTTAACATTGCTTTCCTTATTAAAGTAGATCAAAAGAACCTATGCTGGCAGCATTCTTGTCATTGGGCTTATCTTGGTTTTTTACCCCCATGACAGCTGCTAGCTGGATTGTTTAAACACTAACTATGGCCATTAAGGCCAATATGAGCTTGGAAGGCTAGGACACAAATAGTCCACATGAACACTTGGAGTGGAGATGTCTCTAAATTTGTACTTCTCATGTTTCTTTTGAGCTACTGCAATTTTGCTTCACTCATAAAGTGCAGTGCCTTCTTTGATATGGCCATGTGTGTTGGTCAGCAAAATAGGCTCTTAGCACTTAGTTCAACCAAGTGCCCTTGAAGAGTTTGGCTTTTGTTTCCTTTGATTAATTCAGTGTATTTCATTGAGTCTTACTAGGTGCTAGGCCCCAGGCTCTAACCCCTATTAGGTGCTAAACCTATGTGGATGTGAACCTCCCAGGGTCCTAAGGGGAGGTGCTAACTCAAGAGCCAATCATAGCAGCCTAGGTTCTGGTCATTCAGATGATGTTTGATGATGTCTGAAATGGTATAAGAACACAAGACAGAGCCATTTGCTCAGGGCTCTCACTTGTGCTGGTGTGCTGATGCGGAGACTCCGGGCAGCTGTAGATAAGAGCCCTCCAGCTCGTAACTTGGATGCTGGGACTTTGTTAAACTCTGGTAACTATGTATTGGGATTTGAATCAGACAAGGTCCGTCTGTCGATGTTTGTACTTTGTATTTTGCTCTGAAGTACAGGGTGCTGGTCTTTTCCCCTGAGCTAAGTGAATGATAATTGTATGCTCAATTAAAGTAAGCTTGTCAACCCCTTAACATTGCTTTCCTTACTAAAGCAGATCAAAAGAACCTGTGCTTTTGCAGCATGCTGGTAACATTCTCGTTGTTGGGCTTGTGTCGGTCTTTCACCCCCACAACTGCTAGCCTTATTGTTGAAACACCATGCTATGCTGGCCGTTCTTTCCAGTACTATACGTGAAGCACCAAGGATACACACAGAAAATCCATAACATTCCCAGTCTCGAGGTCTTCACTTTCTATTGGAGAGAGACTACATAGATAGGTAGTCTCAGTGTGTGTTTATATATAGCCATAATGCATAGGTATACGTTGGCATAATGGTGTGTGTGTGTGTGTATGTGTATGTATGTGCATGTGCATATGTGTATACATACATACATACACATATATATGTTTATATATACACCAGAGTGTGCATGGGTATATAGATGATATAGATACAGTTTTAGCAGTGCAAAGGTCCCAGGTTCCTTACAGTCATGTGGCACTGCAGATGATAATATATCTTCTTTAATGCCATCACCAGGAATAAAATCTTATCTGTATCTGATTTTGACTCATATTTACAGTGCCTAGCAAGAATTTTGGTGGTGAGAATTTGCTTTACTAGGTGTTCACTAGCTGTAGTTGATAACTGCATATGTGTTTGTACATGTGTTTGTTTGGAAGGAAGGTCTTTTAGCAGCTGGAGAAGCAATAGCCAGGCCATATTTCCATAAAGGTTGCCTCCTAATTTCATTTGCTGGTTACAGTGGGGTGGTGGTGTGGGGTGTTACTAAAAAGCAGAATTTGTATTTTAAGGAATGCATGATGTGCCTGTCCCAGGCTATTGGATATATTTGCCTATTTCTGGAAGTTAGAAAGTCAAATTGGCAAGGAAAGTTAGTCTCTTCTAAACAGGGATTACTCCTCTCAGTAATTGCTTTTGGGGACTAGAAAGTGAGCCATGCTAGTATTCTTTGAGTGGGAGGCACTGCTGCTTCTAGGACTTTGGGTTCCCGATCAGAACTGTTTCCATCAGAGATTAAGGGGTGATAGTGGTTGTGGAAGGAAAAGTGTGATTGACTTGCCTGACACGTGTAGCCATCTATCTCCCCTGCTGAGCACCTTAATGCTTCAGCTAGGAAGGTAACTGGTAGAAATTTGATTATCTGTAGATTAATCTCATCATGTAATTTCCTTGTTATTTTTAAATAGTTTAAGATTTTTTTTTCTTCAGAAGTTTGTCAAATTTTTGTTCACTTTTTTCTTTCTATACAAGATTATTGCATTTTCTTACAACTTACAATTTTTTTTGAACAAAAGAGTACTGTGATTTTGTTCTTCTACAAGATATTTTTTTTCTTCTAAAATGAAAGCTGAAGCTAAATAATCACTTTTCTCTTTAGATTTTCATTTTCTTTTCTGACTGAAGAAATGAGATTTGAGTAATGAAGTCTGATGCAAAACATAGGTTTGAATTACACTCAGATGAGAAAATCTTTAAAATACACAAGTAGTGGATATTGTATAGAGCCCTTTGTATAACACAGTTTATACTTTCAGAGCAAAGTCATAAATATAGATAGTCAGTCAGTGTAAATGGCCAGTCTGAACATTTGTAACTAAAAGTTTTTTTTATTTTTATTAACATATTAATTAATATTAACATATTAATGGCAAACTTACTTTAACACTTCACTTAACTTTGACATACTAGAAAAAGCCAAAACATGAATGAGCTTTATAGGGAAGTCCCTTTATTTCTCAGAGGTATTAAAAATAGCATGTACATTAAGGAATAATAATATAAACAAATATTTGATTTCTGTGTGTAGGAGCAGTGTAGAATGAATATTATTTCATGGCTAATTTAAGATAAAAACAAGAAGGAACATGTTCCTAATTATTTTGCTTTGATATTTTTTTTTCATTTTATTTTATGTTTATTAGGTTCAAAATTTTAAAAATTCTAAAAAAGAAAGGTACAATGTATGCCAAAATATTACACATCATTTGATCTAGAGATCCTACTGCTAGGCATATATATCAGAGAGGCCAAAAACAGAAATAAAAGTCTCATACATATTAAAATATTAGTTGTATCCTGTCTAATCTCCAAACGGCTAAAATGATAGTCCTAAGATATAGAGCTGACATATGTATATACACATACACATGTCATACACATATAAATCTGACTCTGGCTATATAAACCCATTACCACTAGAATCAAATATAAACTCCCCTGTTTAGCATTTATAATGCTTCATACCCTGGTGCCACATTATAAATTACCCCCCTTTACACACACTACTATCCAGCCAAACTAGCCTTCTTCTTATTCTCCCATATGGCATTGCTTTGCTCATCTCCCTGCATCTACACAGGCTTTCTCTGTTTCTGGAAGAATTCCCCTAACTTCCTCCTTACTAATGCCTCTCAAAGTCGTTAGTGTCCTTCAAAGCTCGGCTCATGTAGCCTTTTACCTGAAGTTTTTACTGATTCTCCCTAGCTGCTAGTACCTTCCCTCCTAAAAAAGTATTTTGTATATATTATAGCTACACATCTACCTTTATTTTAAATTTATTTAACATATTTAGTTTTCAGCATTTTCACAAGAGTTTGGATTACAAATTTTCTCCCCATTTCTACCCTCCCCCCCACTCCAAGATGGCGTATATTCTGGTTGCCCTGTTCCCCAGTCAGCGCTCCCCTCTGTCACCCCACTCCCCTCCCATCCCCTTTTTCCTTCCTTTCTTGTAGAGCAAGATAAATTTTTACGCCCCATTGCCTGTGTATCTTATTTTCTTGTTGCATGCAAAAACATTTTTGTTTGTTTCTGAACATCTGTTTTTAAAACTTTGAGTTCCAAATTATCTCCCCCCTTCCCTTCCCACCCACCCTCCCTAACAAGTCAAGCAATTCAACATAGGCCACATGTGATTAATTATGTATAACCCTTCCACAATACTCATGTTGTGAAAGACTAACTATATTTTGCTCCTTCCCAACCCATCCCCCTTTATTGAATTTTCTCCCTTGACCCTGTCCCCTTTCGAAAGTGTTTGTTTTTGACTACCTCCACCCCCATCTGCCCTCTCCTCCATCATCCCCCCCATTTTTTTTTTATCTTCTTCCCTCTTCTTTCCTGTGGGGTAAGATTCCCAATTGGATATGTATGGTATTCTCTCCTTAGGCCAAATCTGATGAGAGCAATGTTCACTCATTCCCCCCTCATCCGCCCTCTCCCCTCTTCCCACAGAACTCCTCTTGCCACCATTATTGGAGATAATCCATCCCATTCTAACTCTCCTTATCTCCCTCTCTCAGTATGTTCCTCTCTCATCCCTTAATTTGATTTTATGTATATATATATATATATATATATATATATATATATATATATATATATATATATATATATATATATACATATATTTACATATATATATGTATATATATGTAAATATGTATATGTAAATATATATATGTACATACACACATAGATATATACATACATACACATTCACCCATATATATACATGAACACATATGTATGCATATTCCCTTCAGCTACCCTAATACTGAGGTCTCATGAATCATACACATCATCTTTCAATGTAGGAATGTCAACAAAACAGTTCAACTTTAGTAAGTCCCTTGCAATTTCTTTTTCTTGTTCTTTTTCTTGATTACCTTTTCATGCTTCTCTTGATTCTTGTGTTTGAAAGTCAAATTTTCTATTCAGTTCTGGTCTTTTCACTGAGAAAGCTTGAAAGTCCTCTATTTTATTGAAAATCCATATTTTGCCTTGGAGCATGATACTCAGTTTTGCTGGGTAGGTGATTCTAGGTTTTAATCCTAGCTCCATTGACCTCCGGAATATCGTATTCCAAGCCCTTCGATCTCTTAATGTAGAGGCTGCCAGATCTTGGGTTATTCCTGATTATGTTTCCACAAGTACTCAAATTGTTTCTTTCTGGCTGCTTGCAGTATTTTCTCCTTGATCTGGGAGCTCTGGAATTTGGCAACAATATTCCTGGGAGATTTCTTTTTGGGATCTATTTGAGGAGGCGATCGATGGATCCTTTCAATTTCTATTTTGCCCTGTGGCTCTAGAATATCAGGGCAGTTCTCCTTGATAATTTCTTGAAAGATGATATCTAGGCTCTTTTTTTGATCATGGCTTTCATGTAGTCCAATAATTTTTAAATTATCTCTCCTGGATCTATTTTCCAGGTCAGTGATTTTTCCAATAAGATATTTCACATTATCTTCCATTTTTTTCATTCCTTTGGTTCTGTTTTATAATATCTTGATTTCTCATAAAATCACTAGCTTCCACTTGCTCCAATGTAATTTTTAAAGTAGTATTTTCTTCAGTGGTCTTTTGGACCTCCTTTTCCATTTGGCTAATTCTGCCTTTCAAGGCATTCTTCTCCTCATTGGCTTTTTGGAGCTCTTTTGCCATTTGAGTTAGGCTGTTTTTTAAGGTGTTGTTTTCTTCAGTGTATTTTTAGGTATTTTTTTTGGTCTCCTTTAGCAAGTCATTGACTTGTTTTTCATGGTTTTCTCGCAACCTTCTCATTTCTCTTCCCAATTTTTCCTCTACTTCTCTAACTTGCTTTTCCAAATCCTTTTTGAGCTCTTCCATGGCCTGGGGCCAGTTCATGTTTTTCTTGGAGGCTTTTGGTGTAGGCTCTTACACTTTATTGACTTCTTTAGGCTGTATGTTTTGGTCTTCTTTGTCAGCAAACAAAGAATGCAAAGTCTGAGACTGAATCTTGGTGCGTTTTCGCTGCCTGGCCATATTCCCAGCCAACTAACTTGACCTTTGAGTTTTTCAGTGGGGTATGACTGCTTGTAGACTAGAGAGTTCTATGTTCCACGTTTGGGGGGGAGGTGCCAGCTCTACCACACCAACACTGCTCCTTCCCCAACCCCCAACCCGGACTGGGCTTAGATCTTCAGCAGGCTGTTGCACTCCTGCTCTGATCTGCCACTTTATTCCTCCCACCAGGTGGGCCTGGAGAGGGAAGTAACAACAGCTGTGGCTGCCCCACCTCCGCTGCCCCCGGGGCTGGAAGCCAAACCTTGAACTCCTTCTACTTCCGCAGCTTTTCCCACTAAATGTTTCTGCAGTCTTTGGTGTTTGTGGGTTAAGGAGTCTGGTAACTGCCGCAGCTCTCTGATTCAGGGCGCTAGGGCCCCCTCCGCCCGGCTTCTGGTCTGGATGGTGCACGCCGTTCAGGCTGGGTTCTGCTCCACTTCGTTCCCAGCTCCCAGCTCCGTGTGGGATAGACCTCACCCAGACACCATCCAGGCTGTCCTGGGCTGGAGCCCTGCTTCCCTCTGCTGTTTTGTGGGTTCTGCCATTCTAGAATTGGTTCAGAGCCATTTTTATAGGTTTTTGGAGGGACTCGGTACGGAGCTCACACTAGTTCCTGCTTACCCTTTGCTTTGATATTTAAGGTCAAATGTATATTTTGTCCTGAATTATAGTTATGTGAAACTTTTTGTCAACTTGTGGTTATTGTTTTATCTGTCAGTGGGGACAAAATATGTTGGTTAAGCTATTTGAAATATTTTATTTTCCTGCTGAATTTCTAAAGGTCAAAACTGTGAGAAGACATCATAATTGAAAAAAAAAAATCCTAACAGACCTTTCTTTTTTCTTTAGTTCTTGACTCATAAATTCCACCTCTCATTCTTATCTGCATATAGATTTTTCAGCACAGTGCTATTATAGGAAAATATCCAAAAAATATTTCTGCATAAATGAACTCGGGAAATTGAAGCAGAGTTGAAAGCACATTTTTCAGAAAAAAAAGTTTTGATGTTCTATCCCAAGTATCTTCTCTTAATATGCAAACATATTTTGAGAACTGAGGTTTGTCCCCTAAGCAAATTATACACTGTTTAAAAAATATTTGCAGGATCAAGGTCTAGCTACAGGCCTCCCACCCCAGGGTGGGAGTCTGTGGGAGCACAGAGCCTGTGGCCAAGGGAGCAGCTAACCTGGAGGCCTCCAAACCCAGGCAAATGCAAGGACACCAGACCAAACCAACCGGAAACAGCAGAGGAATCCAGCCAGCCTGTGGGTCGGGGAGAGCACTGGGTGAGAAAAAACACAGGAGCAAGAACAGGTCCAGGGCAGAAGTACTGGCTATGGCTGTGATTGAGCCCCAGGCATCTCAGCCAAGGGCAGGAGTGTGTAGGAGCCCTGAGCCTGCAGCTGTGGGAGCAGCTAGCACAGAGGCCTCCAAACAACACTCTAAAGGTTTGAAACTAGACTTCTTGACTCCCGGTAGCCAGTATATGCAGATAAAATGGCTTTTGTCCCTCCCTTGAATAAACCCAGAGAATAAAACCTCAAGAGAAACAAAGGAGCCATAACTGGAGTTTTAGTAGGAAGAGAAGTGGGGGAGAGGGCCCTTCTTGTGGTGGTAGAAAGAGACTAGTGCAGGAAGAGAGGTGTCCCAGTAGCCCTCACCTTAGCAGAACAGCAAGAGTAACTGAGCCCCAGGGGGTAGAGCTAACTAATGTCAACCCCAGGACCCCAGACTTGGCTTTGCACAGCCAGGGGAAGTGGCAGACACCAACACAGACAGGAGCTGAGACCACCCCTGCTGTAGAGCAGGCCTGGGGAAGAGGACACTCCCAGCAGCCAGATCACCCCTCCCCCACACCTCAGGAAACCATAGGCCATAGCACATAAAGCTAGATCCCAACACATGAAACTTGGGACAGAGCCCCCTGAGCCTCAGAAACGGAGATCCACTTCAGAAACCAGGAAAGAAAAATAAACACCATGTAAAAGAATTGTAAGAATGTTTCAAAGATGATTGACTCATATTATGGAGACAGGGAAGACCAAAATACCAATTCAGAAGAGGACAGCATGGACACTACACTCACATCTGAAACCTCAAAAGTGAAAGTGAGCTGGTCTCCAGACCAAAAAGCATTCCTGGAAGAACTCAAGGAGGACTTTAAAAACCAAATTAGGAAGGTAAAAGAAAAAATAGAAAAAAAATCATTGAGGAAAACAATTCTTTAAAAGGTAAAATCGGGGAATTGGTCAAGTAAAATCAGAATTTAAATGGAGAAAATGTCTTCTTGAAAAGTAAAATCAACCAAATGGAAAAGGAGAGAGAAGACAAAGGAAGAAAACAAAATATTAAAAATCAGAATTGGGCAAGTAGAAGCTAATGACACTAAGAGACATCAAGAATCAGTCAAAAAAGGGGTGGAGCCAAGATGGCAGCTGAAAAGCAGGGAGTAGCATGAGATCCACGCTGAGTCCCTCCGAAAACCTATAAAAAATGGCTCTGAACCAATTCTAGAACTGCAGAAAGCACAAAAGAGCAGAGGGAAGCAGGGCTCCAGCCCTGGACAGCCTGGATGGTCTCTGGGTGAGGTCTATCCCACACGGAGCTGGGAGCAGAGCAGAGCGGAGCCGAGCAGAGCCCAGCATGAGCGGAACGGACCAACCAGACCAGGAGCCAGGCAGAGCGTGGCCTAACACCCTGAATCAGCGAGCTGAAACAGTTACCAGACTTCTCAACCCACAAACACCAAAGACAACAGAGAAGGTTAGTGGGAAAAGCTGCGGGAGTGGAAGGAGTTCGAGGTTTGGCTACTGCCCCAGGGGCAGCAGAGGTGGGGCAGCTACAGAAGTACAGCTGCAGTTACTTCTGGCCCCAGGTCCACCTGGTGGGAGGAATTAAGTGGTGGATCAGAGCGGGAGTGCACAGCCTGCTGAACATCTAAGTGGGTTGGGGTTCTTGGGGCAGGAGGAGTGCTGGTGTGGCAGAGCTGGTGCACCCTCCCAAGCATGGAACATAGAACTCTTTAGGCTACAAGCAGTCATACCCCGCTAAAAACTCAAGGGTCAAGTTAGTTGGTTGGGAATATGGCCAGGCAGTGAAAATGCACCGAGATTAAGTCTCAGACACTGCAATCCTTCTTTGGTGACAAAGAAGACCAAAACATAGAGACAGAAGAAGTCAACAAAGTCATAGATCCTACAACAAAAGCCTCCAAGAAAAACATGAACTGGTCCCAGGCCATGGAAGAGCTCAAAAAGGATTTGAAAAAGCAAGTTAGAGAAGTAGAGTTAAAATTGGGAAGAGAAATGAGAAGGATGTGAGAAAACCATGAAAAACAAGTCAATGACTTGTTAAAGGAGACCCAAAAGAATGCTGAAAAATACACTGAAGAAAACAACACCTTAAAAATAGACTAACTCAAATGGCAAAAGGGCTCCAAAAAGTCAATGAGGAGAAGAATGCCTTGAAAGGCAGAATTAGCCAAATGGAAAATGAGGTCCAAAAGACCACTGAAGAAAATACCACCTTGAAAATTACATTGGAGCAAGTGGAAGCTAGTGACTTGATGAGAAATGAAGACATTATAAAACAGAACCAAAGGAATGAAAAAATGGAAGACAATGTCAAATACCTCATTGGAAAAACCACTGACCTGGAAAATAGATCCAGGAGAGATAATTTAAAAATTATTGGACTACCAGAAAGCCATGATCAAAAAAAGAGCCTAGATATCATCTTTCACGAAATTATCAAGGAGAATTGCCCTGATATTCTAGAGCCACAGGGCAAAATAGAAATTGAAACAATCCACAGATCCCCTCCTCAAATAGATCCCAAAAAGTATCTCCAAGCAATATTGTCGCAAAATTCCAGAGCTCGTAGATCAAGAAGAAAATACTGCAAGCAGCCAGAAGGAAACAATTTGAGTATTGTAGAAACATAATCAGAATACTCCAAGATCTAGCAGCTTCTACATTAAGAGATCAAAGGGCTTGAAATATGATATTCCGGAGGTCAATGGAGCTAGGATTAATACCAAGAATCACCTACCCAGCAAAACTGAGTATCATGCTCCAAGGCAAAACAAAGACTTTCAATAAAATAGAGGACTTTCAAGCTTTTTCAGTGAAAAGACCAGAGCTGAATAGAAAATTTGACTTTCAAATACAAGAATCAAGAGAAGCATGAAAAGGTAATCAAGAAAAAGAACTTGCAATGAACTTACTAAAGTTGAACTGTTTTGTTTACATTCCTACATGGAAAGATTATGTGTTCATGAGACCTCAGTATTAGGGTAGCTGAAGGGAATATTCATATATATATATATATATATACATGTTTATGTATATATATGTATATGTGAGTGTGTATGTATGTATATGTGAGTGTGTATGTATGTATATATGTATGTGTGTGTGTAAACATATACATACATATATATATATATATATATATATATATATGGAGAGAGAGAGAGAGAGAGAGAGAGAGAGAGAGAGAGAGAGAGAGAGAGAGAGAGGGCACAGGGTGTGGTGAAGATGAGCGGAAGATATCTAAAGTAAAGAAAATCAAATTAAGGGATGAGAGGGGATTATATTGAGAGAGGGATATAGGGAGAGATAGAATGGGGTAAATTATCTCGCATAAAAGTGGCAAGAAAAAGCAGTTCTGTAGGAAGGGAAGAGAAGACAGGTGAGGGGGAATGAGTGAATCTTGCTCTCATCAGATTTGACCTGAGGAGGGAATACCATACATACTCAATTGTATGACTTACCCCACAGGAAAAAAGGAGGAATAAGAAGATAAAAAAGGGGGATAATAGAAGGGAGGGAAGATGGGTGTGGAGGTAATCAAAAACAAACACTTTCAAAAGGGGACAGGGTCAAGGGAGAAAACTGGATAAAGGGGGATAGGTTAGAAAGGAGAAATATATAGTGAGTCTTTCATAACATGAGTATTGTGGAAGGGTTATACATAATGATATGCATGTGGCCTATGTTGAATTGCTTGACTTCTTAGGGAGGGTGGGTGGGAAGGGAAGAGAGGAGAGAATTTGGAACTCAAAGTTTTAAAAACAGATGTTCAAAAACAAACAAAAAAGTGTTTGGCATGCAACTAGAAAATAAGATACACAGGCAATGGGGCAGAGAAATTTATCTTCCCCTACAAGAAAGGAAGAGAAAAGGGGATGGGAGGGGAGTGGGGTGACAGGAGGGAGGGCTGACTGGGGAACAGGGCAACCAGAATATACGCCATCTTGTAGTGGGGGGAGGGTAGAAATGGGGAGAAAATTTGTAATTCAAACTCTTGTGAAAATCAATGCTGAAAACTAAATATATTAAATAAAAAATAATAAAATAAAATAAATAAAAAGAATCAGTCAAATAAAATCTAAAAAATGAAAATATAGACGAAAAAGTGAAATATCTGATCAGAAAAACAACCCACCTGGAAAATAGATCCAGGGGGGATAATCTAAGAATTATTGGTCTACCTGAAAGCTACAATGAAAAAAAAGAACCTGGACAGTATCTTCCTTGAAGTCGTTAAAGAAAATTGCCCAGAGGTCCTAGAACCAGAGGATAAAGCTGTCATTGAAAGAATCCACCAAGCATCCCCAGAAAAAGATCCCAAATTAAAAAGTCCGAGAAATATTATAGTCTAATTCCAGAACTACTGGGTCAAGGAGAAAATACTGCAAGCAGAAAGAAAGAAACAATTGAAATGTTATGGAACTACAGTCAGGATCACGCAGGATCTTTCAACTTCTACCTTAAATGACAGGAGAAATTGGAATGTGATATTCTAAAGGGCAAAGGAGATGGGACTACAACTAAGGATCAACTACCCAGCGAGACTGAGCATAAATTTTCAGGCAAGGAGATGGACATTTAATGGAATAAGGGAATTCCAGACCCTCCTGATGAAAAGGCCAGAACTCAATTGAAAATTTGATCTTCAAATACAAAACTCAAGAGAGATATAAAAAGGTAAATGGGGGAAAAACCCTAGTTTATCAATGAGGCTAAGTAATTACATCCTTATGTAGTACTACTTTGTTTTATATATGTTTGATGTGTATGTATATATATATATATATATATATATATATATGTCAATCTTGAGATTAGTATACTTATTATCACAATTGAAAGGGATATTCATAGACTGTGGATGTCCAGATAAAATAACAGATATAATGATAAAAAATAATTATAGAGTTATGAAGGAATCGTTCTGGGAGAAGAGGTAAGGAGGTGGTAGAAAAGGGTGAATTACATCACATGGAGAGGCACGAAAACATATTGCAGTAGATGGAAAGAAGGGAGGGAGAAGAGAAGTACCTGAGCTTTACTTTCATCAGATTTGGCTCCAGAAGGGAAAAACATACCCTGTAAAGTATTGAAATCTAACTTGTCCCACAGGCAGTAGGAGGGGAAATGGGGGGAAAGGGAGGGGGGTGGTCAGAAGCGAAGGAAGAAGTAGCAATTGGAAAATGGGAAGTTAAAGGAGGGTTATCAAGAGGGAGTGTAAACAAAGGAAGGCAGCAGTCAAAAGCAAAACTTTGTTAAGGAGTGGAAGGGGAAAGGGAGAAATAAAAGCACAAACAGGAGGGAAGTAAGATGGAGAAAAAGGCACAAATAGTAATCATAACTGTGAATGTGAATGGTTTGAATTCACTCATAAAACCTAAATGGATAGCAAAATGGATTAAAAACCATAATCCTATGATATGCTGTTTACAAGGAACACATTTGAAACAGAGACATACACGCAGGGTAAAGGTAAAAGGCTGGAGTAGAATATATTGTGCTTCAGCTAAAGTAAAAAAAAAAAAAAGCAGGGGTAGCAATCCTAATCTCAGAAAAAGCAAACGTAAATATAGATCTAATTAAAAGAGATAAGGAAGGACACTACATCCTGCTAAAAGGCACCGTAAACAATGAAGCAATATCATTGTTTGACATATATGCCCCACGTGGTATGGCATGCAGATTCTTAGAGGAGAGGTTAAGGGAGTTACAGGAAGAAATAGACAGAAAAATCATAATAATTGGAGACCTTAACCTCCCCCTCTATGAACTTGATAAATCTAACCTCAAAATAGACAAGAAAGAAGTTAAGGAGGTGAACAGAATTTTAGAAAAGGCAGATTTGATAGACCTCTGGAGAAAACTGAATGGGGATAAAAAGGAATATACACTTTTCTCAGTTGTACATGGCACATATTCAAAAACTGACCATGTACTAGGGCAGAGAAACTTCATAATCTAGTGCAGAATGGCAGAAGTAGTCAAATCATCCTTTTCCGACCAAGATGGAAGAAAAATTATTTGTAATAAAGAATCAAGGAAAAATAAGGTAAAAGTTAATTGGAAACTAAATAACCTAAATCTAAAGAATAAGTGGGACAAAGAACAAGTCATAGAAACAATTAGTCACTTCACTCAAGAGAATGACAATAATGGCACAACATACCAAAACTTATGGGATGCAGTAAAAGCATTCTTCTTTTTTTGGTGCCACTGCTATTGATTAGATTATACTTTTGAATAGAGCTGTATCTACGATTTCCTCTATCACAGTGAAATTACTATAGACCATCATAGGATGGTGATGTCAAATGTTTAATTTAGCAGATTAGGAAAAGTTGTTGTATTTAATTTAATTAATATAATTTGTTTTCAGCACTGATTTTCACGAGAGTTTGAATGACAAATTTTCTTCCCATTTCTACCCTCCTCCCCACTCCAAGATGGCGTCTATTCTGATTGCACTGTTCCCCAGTCAGCCCTCCCTTCTGTCATTCCAATCCCCGCCATACCCTTTTCCTTTACTTTCTTGTAGGGCAAGATAAATATCTACGCCACATTGCCTGTGTATCTTATTTCCTAGATGCATGCAAAAACTTTTTTTTTTTTGGTTTTGGACATCTGTTTATAAAAATTATGAGTTCCAAATTCTCTCCCCTATTCCCTTCCCACCCACCCTCCCTGAAAAGTCAAGCAATTAAACATAGGCCACATGTGTATCATTATGTAAAACCCTTCCACAATACTCATGTTGTAAAAGACTAACTACATTTTGCTTCTTCCTAATCTATCCCCCTTTATTGAATTTTCTCCCGTGACCCTGTCCCCTTTCAAAAGTGTGTGTTTTTGATTACCTCCTCCCCCATCTTCCCTCCATTCTATCATCTCCCCTTTTTATCTTCTTCCTCCTTCTTTCCTGTGGGGTAAGATACGCAATTGAGTGTGTATGGTATTCCCTCCTCAGGTCAAATCTGATGAGAGCAAGATTCACTCATTCCCCCTCACCTGCCTCCGCTTCCCTTCCTACAGACCTGCTTTTTTCTTGCCACTTTTATGCGAGATAATTTACACCATTCTACCTCTCCATATCTCCCTCTCTCAATATATTCCTCTCTCATCCCTTTATTTGATTTTATTTATATTAGATATCATCCCTTCATATTCAACTCACCCTGTGCCCTCTGTCTATATACATATACATTATATATATATACATATATATAATGTATATGTATATATATGTGTGTATACATATTACACACACATACACACACACACATATATATACACACACATATATATACACACACATATACACACACATACACACACATACACACACACATACACACACACACACATACACACATATACATATATATATATATATATATATATATATATATATATATATATATATATGCATATTCCCTTCAGCTACCCTAATACTGAGGTCTCATGAATCATACACATCATCTTTCCATGTAGGAATGTAAACAAAACAGTTCAACTTTAGTAAGTCCCTTGCAATTTCTTTTTCTTGTTCTTTTTCTTGATTACCTTTCCATGCTTCTCTTGATTCTTGTGTTTGAAAGTCAAATTTTCTATTCAGCTCTGGGCTTTTCACTGAGAAAGCTTGAAAGTCCTCTATTTTATTGAAAATTCATATTTTGCCTTGGAGCATGATACTCATTTTTGCTGGGTAGGTGATTCTAAGTTTTAATCCTAGCTCCATTGACCTCCGGAATATCGTATTCCAAGCCTTTCGAACTCTTAATGTGGAAGCTGCCAGATTTTGGGTTATTCTGATTGGGTTTCCACAATACTCAAATTGTTTCTTTCTGGGTGCTTGCAGTACTTTCTCCTTGATCTGGGAGCTCTGGAATTTGGCGACAATATTCCTAGAGGATTTCTTTTTGGGGTCTATTTGAGGAGGCGATCTGTGGATTCTTTCAATTTCTATTTTGCCCTGTGGCTCTAGAATATCAGGGCAGTTCTCCTTGATAATTTCTTGAAAGATGATATCTAGGCTCTTTTTTTGATCATGGCTTTCAGGTAGTCCAATAATTTTTAAATTATCTCTCCTGGATCTATTTTCCAGGTCAGTGGTTTTTCCAATGAGATATTTTACATTGTCCTCCACTTTTTCATTCCTTTGGCTCTGTTTTATAATATCTTGATTTTTCATAGTCACTAGCTTCCACTTGCTCCAATGTAATTTTTAAAGTAGTATTTTCTTCAGTGGTATTTTGGACCTCGTTTTCCATTTGGGTTATTCTGCCTTTCAAGGCATTCATCTCTTCATTGGCTTTTTGCAGCTCTTTTGCCATTTGAGGTAGTCTATTTTTTAAGGTGTTGTTTCCTTCAGTATTTTCTTCAGTATTTTTCTCGGTCTCCTTTAGCAAGTCATTAACTTGTTTTTCATGGTTTTCTCACATCCTTCTCATTTCACTTCCCAATTTTTCCTCTACTTCTCTAACTTGCTTTTCCAAATCCTTTTTGAGCTCTTCCGTGGCCTCAGACCAGTTCATGCTTTTCTTGGAGGCTTTTGATGTAGGCTCTCTGACTTTGTTGATTTCTTCTGGCTGTATGTTTTGGTCTTCTTTGTCACCAAAGAAAGATTCCAAAGTTTGAAACTGAATCTGAGTGCATATTTCCTGGCTTGCCATGTTCCCAGCCAACTTACTTGACCCTTGAATTTTTTGTGTGGCTGTGGATGCTTGTAAAGAGTACTTTATTCCAAGTTTGAGGGTCTGTGCTGTTGTTTTCAGAGCTATTACAGCCAGCTCGGCCACATCAACATTCTTCCTTCCCCAAGAACCCCCAACCTGGACTGGACTCAGATCTTAGGCAGGCTCTGCACTCCTGTTCTGATCTACCACTTAATTCCTCCCACCAGGTGGGCCTGAGGCCAGAAGTAACTGCAAGCAGTAGTTCTGTAGCTGCCCCACCTCAGCTGCCCCTGGGGCAGTGGCAGAACCGGGACCTCCTCCCACTCCATGCAGCTTTACGCACTTACCTTCTCTGTTGTCTTTGGTGTTTGTGGGCTGAGAGGTCCGGCAACTGCCAGAGCTCACTGATTCATGGTGCTAGGGCCCCCTCTGCCAGGCTCCCAGTCTAGTTGGTCCTGCTGCTGCCCACACTGGGGTATGCTCCACTCCCCTCTGCTCCCAGCTCCATGCACGATAGACCTTACCCAGACCGTCCAGGCTGTCCTGGCCCTGCCTCCCTCCACTATTTTGTGGGTTCTGCAGTTCTTTGTTGTCTTTGGTGTTTGTGGGCTGAGAGGTCTGGTAACTGCCAGAGCTCACTGATTCAGGGCACTAGGGCCCACTCTGCTTGGCTCCTGGTCTGCTTGGTCCCCACGGCCCTTGCTGGGCTCTGCTCCCCTCCTGCTCCCAGCTCCATGTGTGATAGACCTCAACCAGTGACCATCCAGCCTGTCCTGGGCTGGATCCCTGCTTCCCTCTGCTATTTTGTGGGTTCTGCAGTTCTAGAATTTGTTCAGAGCCATTTTTTATAGGTTTTTGGAGGGACTTGGATGGGGAGTTCAGCCAAGTCCCAGCTTTCCAGCCGCCATCTTGGCTCTGCCCCCCCCCCCCCCAGTAAAAGCATTCTTAGGGGAAGTTTTATATCTCTAAATGCTTAAATGAATAAAATAGAGAAAAAGGAGATCAATGAATTGGGTATGCAATTGAAAAAGCTTGAAAAGAGCAACTTGAAATTCCTTAATTAAATACCAAATTAGAAATACTGAAAACCAAAGGAGAGATTAATAAAATTGAAATGAAGAAAATTATTGAATTAATAAGTAAAACCAAGAGCTGGTTTTATGAAAAAACTTATAAAATTGATAAACATTTGGACAATTTGATTAAAAAAAGAAGAAAATCAAATTAGTGGTATCAAAAATGAAAAGCGTGAATTCACCTCCGATGAAGAGGAAATTAAAACAATAATTAGGAATTATTTTGCCCAATTGTATGCCCATGCATTTGACAACCTTAGGGATATCGATGAATATCTACAAAAACATAAATTGCACAGATTAACAGAAGAAGAAGTAAAATTCCTAAGTAACCCCATCTCAGAAAAAGAAATTGAGCAAGTCATCAATGAAATCCCTAGGAAAAAAATCTCCAGGGCCAGATGGTTTTACATGTGAATTTTACCAAACATTTAAAGAACAATTACTTCCTATTTCTTATAGACTATTTGGCAAAATAGGTGAAGGAGTCTTAGAACATTCTTTTTATGACACAGATATGGTACTAATACCCAAACCAGGAAAAATCAAAACAGAGAAAGAAAATTATAGACAAATTTTCCTAATGAATATTGATGCAAAAATTTTAAATAAAATACTAGCAAAAAAATTTCAGCAACTTATCATGAGAATAATACACTATGACCAGGTAGGATTTGTTCCAGGAATGCAAAGCTGGTTCAATATTAGGAAAACTATCAGCATGATTGGTCATATCCACATCAAAACTAGCAGAGACCATATGATCATCTCAATAGATGCAGAAAAAGCCTTTGACAAAATACACCCCCCATTCCTATCAAAAACACTAGAAAGTATAGGAATAAATGTAGCCTTCCTCAAAATTATAAATAGCATCTACCTAAAATGCATTATTTGTAATGGGGATAAGCTATATGCATTCCCATTAATATCAGGGTTGAAACAGGGACGTCCATTATTACTCCGGCTACTCAATTTGGTGCTTGAAACATTAGCTGTAGCAATAAGAGAAGAAAAAAAAAACTGAAGGAATTAGAATAGGCAAAGAAAAAACTAAATTATCATTTTTGCCAATGATATGATGATTTACTTAGAGAGTCCTAGAGAATCAAGTAAAATACTAGTTGAAATAATAAACAACTTTAGCAAATTTTCAGGATATAAAATAAACCCACCTAAATACTTGGCATTCCTATACATTACTAAAAAGCCCAACAGCAAGAGACAGAAAGAGAAATTCCATTCAAAGTTACTGTAGACACTATAAAATATTTGGAAGTCTATCTGCCAAGACAAACACAGCGCTTATGTAAACATAATTATGAAACACTTTTCATGTGAATAAAGTCAGATCTAAATAAATGGAAAAATATCAGCTGCTCATGGTTAGGCTGAGTTAATATAATAAAAATGACAATTGTACATAAATTAATTTATTTATTCAGTGCCATACCAATTGAACTACTAAAAATTATTTTACAGAGCTGGATAAAATAATAACTAAATTCATCTGGAAGAACAAGAGGTTTAGAATACCTAGGGTATTAATGAAAAGAAATGCTAGGGAAGGTGGCTTAGCCATGCCAGATATTAAACTGTACTATAAAGCAGCAGTCATCAAAACTAACTGGTTCTGGCTGTGTTTCATCATGGATCAGTGGAATAGGATAGGTACACAGATGCAGTAGTCAATGACTATGGCAATCTACTCTTTGATAAACCTAAAGAATCCAGTTTCTGGGCTAAGAATTCACTATTTCACAAAAACTGCTGGGAAAATTAGAAAATAGTATGGCAGAAACTTGGGATAGATCAATATCTTACACCATATACCAAAATAAAGTCAAAATGGGTTCATGATTTAGGAATGAAAGCTGATACCATAAGCAATTTGGGAGAGCAAGGAATAGTTTACCTATCAGATTTATGGAAAAGAAAAGAATTCATAACTCTACAAGAGATAGAGAGCATTACAAAATGCAAAATGGATAACTTTGATCATGTCAAATTGAAATGTTTTGTATAAAACAACCAATGCAACAAAGATTAGGAAGGAAGCAGAAAACTGAGAGAAAATCCTTACTGCCAGTATCTCTGATAAAGGCTTATCTCTGAAATATACAGGGAACTGAGCCAAATTTATAGGAAGATATGTCATTACCCAATTGAGAAATGGTCAAAGGATATGAATAGACAGTTTTGAGAGGAAGAAATTAAAGATATGTATAGGCATATGAAAAAATGGTCGAAATCACTAGTGATTAGAGAGATGCAAATCAAAACAACTCTTAGGTATCATATCTCTCCTGTCAGATTGGCTAAAATGACAGAACAGGAAAATGATAAATGCTGGAGAGGTTGTGGGAAAATTGGAACATTGTTACATTGCTGGTGGAGTTGTGAACTGATCCAGTCATTCTGGAGAGCAATTTGGAACTAAGCCCAAAAGGCTATAAAAATTTTCATACCCTTTGACCCAGCAAAACCACTTCTAGGGTTGTATCCTAAAGAGATCACACAGGTGGGAAAAGGACCCATATGTACAAAAATATTTATAGTGGCTCTTTTTGGAGTAGCAAAGAATTGGAAATCAAAGGGATGTCCATCAATTGGGGAATGTCTGAACAATTTGTGGCATATGAAGGCAATGGAATACTATTGTGCGACAAGAAATGGGGATGATATGGACTTCATAACAACATGGAATATCTGGAACTCAAAAGTATGTGAAATTGAGTGTTGTAAACTAAAAATAAAAAATTCTTAATTATAAAAAATAAATTCTACTCTGTTATGGAAAAAAATAAATGACATATAATATAATAAAGCATATTAAACTTAAAAAATACTTCCACCAACCTATATTTCATCTGCAACAGTAATATGTCTCATAATCTTTTAGTTTAGATATAGGGGTTAATCAGTCAGTAGTGATCATATTTGGCCTTTTTTTTAGCTGAGATATATTAGACCACCCCTACTGTGTTCATGTCACAGCCATCCATGAGAGTAGAGAAGAAATAGTAGCATTAGTGAAAGCCAAATAAGATTTAGTGGCAGTGCTACAGAATCCAGAAATACATGCAAAATTCAACCTACTACCTATCAATGTACATGAAATAGCAGTAGAAGACAATATTCATGTCAATAGTCCACTATTTAATTCCATATTTTCCTTCCAAATTCAGAGGAGACATCATAATTATTCCCACTATGATATTCCTCAAAATCCTAATAAGTGAAAGGGACAGAGGAGACAGTATTCCTCTATTACTATCTGATCCAATGTACCACAAGTCCTCTAAGACTCCTAATAAGTTTTCTCTAATATTAGGAATAGTTTCTGAAAGGCTCAGATTCACCATAGCCTACTGTGTGTAAATTCTGTTGCATCTTATCAGATTGCCCACAGGCACATGAAAAATTCTAAGTTCTTTTAGATTGAGATCGCCCATTGTCTTGGCAATTTCCCTTGCTTTGATTGGTATGTGAGCAGAGCACATAGATACATAGAGAGAATAGACAGCCTGAGATTCATAGCCACTGAGGACACACTATTCAACAATTAGAATTCCAACTACTTGTATTTCCTTCTCAATTCATTTTTTTATTGTTAGATCATTTAGACTGATTTTGGGGTGGCAGGGCAGAGCCAAAATGGCAGAGTAAAAGCAGTGACTCACCAGAGTTCTCCCATAAATTCTATTGGGTCCCTCTAAGAAGTGAATTTGAACAAATTTTGAGGAGGCAGAAACCACTGGGAGATAGAGTTTGGCAGATCTCCAGTACAGGACAGGCCAGGAAGGATTTGTTGTGCAGGGCTGAGAGATGACAGAGTGTGCAGGCTATGCCAGTGAAGACTTGGCCATAGTGGAGTGGATGCATGCCTGGCCTCAGCAAACTCAATCACCAGTAGAAGTAGTGATCCCCAAACCTCTCAGCACAAGGTGGGAATCTCTCATAAGTGGGTGAGACAGAAGTGAAGGGCCTGTAGCAGTGGCAGCAGCTACTCCTGGGGATGTCAGCCCACAGATAAGTCACATACTCTACCTTCCAGGAGCCATGATGGAAGAGTAAAGTAAGTGCTCTCATTCCTCCCTTCTTAACCTTGAAAAACCTAGAGAATATTGCCCCAGGAAAAATCCTGGAATAGAGACTCTTAGGAGTACAGCAGCCTTTTGACTCTGGAGGCTAGGGAGATTGAAGGTAAGGGTCCCTCCTGAGGTGGCTAAAGGAGTCCAGGGCAAGACCAGAGTCATTCTAGCATGTCGCACCTCAGCAGACCAGCAAGAGATCCTGAGCCCCAGAGGGGTAGAGCTGGCAAGCACCAACACTAGGACCCCAGATGTGCCTCAATAGAAAATTTGATCTTAAAATACTAGAAATGGGGATGATGCAGACTTCCTGGAAAAACCTACACGACATAATGCTGAGTGAGCGGAGCAGAGCCAGGAGAACGTTGTGCACAGCCACAGATATATGGATTCCGTGAGGACCAGCCCTGACAAACTGTGCTTTTCTCAGCAACCTAAGGGGCTAGGACAACTCCAGGGGACTCACGATGGAGAATGCTATCTTCATCGAGACAAAGAACTGGGAAGTTTGAATACAGACTGAGGCACACTACATGCTCGCCTTTTCTGCTTCTCTTTTGTTTTTGTTTTTGGGTTTTTTTTTTTGGTTCTGTTTCTTCTTTCTCATGATTCATTCCATTGGTCAAAATTCTTCTCCACGACTTGACTAGTGCATAAATTAATTCAATGCGAAGTTATACATGACAGTTATATGAGACTTCATGCCATCTTGGGGAGGGAGAGGGGAGGGAGGGGAGAAAAACTGGAACTCAAAACTATGTAGAACCATGCGTGGTAAACTAAAAATAAATAAAGAAATTTATAAAAAAAATACTAGACTCAAGAGAGGCATAAAAGGTGTAATATTAATGTGATCAAAGATCTTTCCCACCCATTCACTAGGCCTCATGGGGGGCTATTGGGAAAGCTTGATTATTTCTTTGTTTGCAAGTAGACCTAAAGCATCTACTTACTAGGAACTAAGCAGATTTGGGCATGAAGACCTCAGGGCCCTAAGGGGAGTTGCCAAGACCAGAGCCAATGGTGTATGCACTGACTTCTAATCAGTCATAAATTCAGCCAATGAGATACCTGAGTTCTAGCCAATCAGACGTTGGATAGGACTGTATATAAAGAGAGCCCAGAACTGAGAGCAGCATAATCTGCAGAGAGCTACAGGAATCAGAATTCAGCCAAAGGAGAATTATAGGAACTTGGAATCCACAGACCTACAGAGAGAGCTCTGTGTGAAGAGTTAGGGTTCATGAGAGATTTTTACAGGAAGGCCTTAGCAGGGGAAAGGTTACAGGATGACTTGGTTCCTCACTATAATACTGTGTTATAATTTCTTTGTTGCTGCATTGAAGTGGGCTTACTGGTTTTGGAATATAATTACTGCTATATTGAATTGCAGTTATCAGTCTTGGGATTTTATCCTCTGGAGTCTAAATAAATGTTATACTTCCTCAGCCTTCTACCTAGAGAGTTTTTCATACTTTCTGATTCCAAACTATTCAGGAATGTAAATGGTCATCCTAGAGGTCATGAATCTTGCCTTGCAGACCCAAAACTTAAACACAAAAAAATAGAAATAAAAACCCTTGTTATTCAATAAAGCTAAACTTTTCACATTCATACATGAGAGGATGACACTTGGTAATCTTGACAATTGTATATTTATTATGACATTTAAAAGGGATATACATGGATAAAGGATGTGGGTATAAATTAACTGATGTGATTGAAAAAACCTAACTAAGTGGTACAGAGGGATTGTAATGGGAGAAGAGGAAAGGAGGGGGCAGAAAAGGGTAGATTACATCAAATGAAAAGGCACAAAAACATATTATAGTAGAGGGAAAGAAGGGAAGGAGATAAGTATTGTTTCAGCCTTGCTCATTGGATTTGATTCTAAGAGGGAATAATGTATTCTTTGAAATATAAAAATCTAACTTGTCTTATAGGCAGCAGGAGACGAAATGGAAAAGCAAAGGGGGGTGGTGATTAGAAGGGAGGGAAGAAGTAGTGAGGGGAAAGGGTAAGATAAGGGAGGGGACTGATAGAAAGGTAAAATTGAGGGAGGCAGTGATCAAAAAAGAAAAACTTTTTTGAGGGGGAGAAAGAGAGAAGTGAGAAATAAAAGCATAAATAGGGGTGAGGGAATTGGATGGAGAGAAAGACACAGATGGTAATCAAAACTGTAAATGTGAATGGGATGAACTCCCCTATGAAATGGAGGTGGATAATAGATTGGATTAAAAACCATAATCTTACAATATGTTGTTAACAAGAAACACGTTTGAAACAGGGGGATAAATACAGGATAAAGGTAAAAGACTGGAGTAGAATATATTATGCTTCAGCTACAGTAAAAAAAAAAAAAACAGGGGTAGCAATCCTAATCTCAGACAAAGCAAATTAAAAGATAGATCTAATTTAAAAAAGATAAGGAAGGAAACTATATCCTTCTAAAAGGCACAATAGACAATGAAGTAACATGATTACTTAACATATATACACCAATGGTATAGCATCTGGATTCTTAGAAGAGAATTTAAAGGAGTTACAGGAAGAAATAGACAGTAAAATTATACTAGTGGGGGACGTCAATCTCCCCCTCTCTGAACTTGATAAATCCAACCTCAAAATAAACACGAAAGAAGTTGAGGAGGTGAATAGAATTCTGTAAAAGATAGATATGTGTCAGCTAGGTGGCTCAGTGAGTAGAGCACCGGCCCTGGAATCCAGAGGACTTGAGTTCAAATCTGGCCTCAGACACTTGACACAGGTACTAGCTGTGTCACCTTGGGCAAATCACTTAACGCCAATTCCCCTGCCAAAAAAAAAGGTATATATGATAGATGTCTGGAGAAAAATGAATGAGGAGAGAAAGCAATATACTTTTTTTTCTCAGCAATACATGGCAGCAATAGAAAAACTGACCATGTGCTAGGGCATAAAAACCTCACAATCCAGTGCAGAAAGGCAGAAATATTCAAAGCATCCTTTTAAGATCTTGGTGCAAAAAAAAATTATTTGTAAAAAAACGACCATGGAAAGATAATCTAAGAATTAATTAGAAACTAAATCATCTAATCCTAAAGAATGAGTGGGTCAAAGAGCAAATCATAGAAACAGTCAATAACGTCATTCAAGAGAATGACAATAATGAGACAACACTACAAAATGTATGGGATGCAATCAAAGCAGTTCTGAGGGGAAGTTTTATATCTCTGAATGCTTAAATGAATAAAATACAGAAAAAGGAAATCAATGAATTGGGTATGCAACCAAAAAATCTAGAAATAGATCAAATTAAAAATCCCCAACTAACTAGCAAATTAAAAATACTGAAAACCAAAGGATAGATTAATAAAACTGAAGTCAAGAAAACTATTGAACTAATAAGCAAAACTAAGATCTGGTTTTATGAAAAAAAATTGATAAATATGATAAAATTGATAAATATTTGGTGAATTTGATTAAAAAAGAGGAAAATAAAATTACCAGTATCAAAAATGAAAAAGGTGAATTCACCTCCATTGAACAGGAAATTAAAACAATAATTAGGAATTATTTTGCCCAAATATATGCCCATAAAATTGATAATCTTAGGGAAATGGATGAACATTTGCAAAACTATAAAGTGCCCAGCTTAACAATAGAGGAAATAAAATACATTAATAACCCATCTTGGAAAAAAGAAATTGAACAAATCATCAGTGACCTCACTAGGAAAAAATCTCCAGGATCAGATGAATTACATGTGAATTCTATCAAACATTTAAAGAACAATTAATTCCCATACTTTATAGACTATTTGAGAAAATAGGCAAAGGAGATCTAAAAATTATTTTATGGCACAAATATGGTACTAATAGCTAAACCAGAAAGAGTCAAAACAAAGAAAGAAAATTATGGAAAAATTTCCTAATGAATGTAGATGCAAAAAGATTACAGCAACGTATCATGAAAATAATACAGTACAAACACATAGGATTTATTCCAGGAATGCAGGGCTGGTTCAATATTAGGAAAACTATCAGTGTAATTGATCATATCAACAACAAAACTAGCAGAAACCATGTGATTATCTCAATAGACGCAGAAAAATCTTTTGACAAAATACAACACCCATTCCTATTAAAAACACTATAGAGTATATGAATAAATGGAGTCTTCCTTAAAATCATAAGTAACATCTACCTAAAACCATGATCAAACATTGTATGTATTGGGGATAAGCTAGATGCATTTCTGATAAGATCAGGGGTGAAACAAGGATGTCCATTATTACCCCTACTATTCGATTTGGTCCTAGAAATGTTAACTGTAGCAATAAAAGAAGAAAAAGAAATTAAAGGAATTAGAATAGGCAAAGAAGAAACTAAGTTATCACTCTTTGCAGCTGACATGATGATATACTGAGAGAATCCTAGAGAATCAAGTAAAAAATTACTTGAAATAATAAATAACTTTAGTAAAGTTGTAGGATATAAAATAAACCCACATAAATCCTCAGCATTCCTATATATTGTTAACGAAGCCCAACAGCAAGAGTGAGAAAGACAAATTTCATTTAAAGCTTCTGTAGACACTATAAAATATTTGGGAGTCTACCTGCCAAGACAAACCCAGGACCTATTTGACTACAACTACAAAGCAGTTTTTATACAAATAAAGTCAGATCTAAATAAATGGAAAAAAATCAATTGCTAGTGGTTATGCTGAGCTAATATAATAAAAATGATGATTTTACCTTAATTCATTTACTTATTCAGTGCCATACCAATCAAATTACCAAAAATGATTTTACAGAGGTGGATCAAATAATAACAAAATTCATCTGGAGGAACAAAATGTGCAGAATATCAAGGGAATTAATGAAAAGAAATCCTAGGAAAGGTGGCTTAGCCATACCAGATATTAAACTGTATTACAAAGCAGCAGTCATCAAAACTACTCATACTGGTGGATCAATGGAATAGATTAGGTACACAAGATGGAGAAGTCAATGACTATAGCAATCTACTCTTTGATAAAGCCAAAGAGTCCAGCTTCTGGGGTAAGAACTTTCACAAAAACAGCTGGGAAAATTGGAAAATGGTAGGGCAGAAACTCGGGATAGATCAGTATCAGTATCTTCACCAAAATAAAGTGAAAATGGGTTCATGATTTAGGAAGAAATGCTGATACTATAAGTAATTTGAGAGAGCAAGGAATAGTTTACCTATCAGATCTATGGAGAAGGGAAGACTTCATGACCAAACAAGAGATAGCATTACAAAATACAAAATGGATAATTTTGATTACATTAAATTGAAAAGTTTTTGTACAAACAAAGCCAATGCAACAAAGATTAGGAGGCAAGCAAAAAAATGGGAAAGAATCTTTACAACCAGTGTCTCTGATAAAGGCCTCATCTCTACAATATACAGGGAACTGACTCAAATTTATAGGAATAAAAGTCATTCCCCAATTGAAAAATGGTCAAAGGATATGAACACGTAGTTTTCAGGGAAAGAAATTAAAGATTTCTATAGTCATAAAAATGCTCTAAATCTCTGTTGATTAGAGAAATGCACATTAAAAGAACTCTTTGGTAGCACATCTCTCTTGTCAGTTTGGCTAACTTGACAAAACAGGAAAAATGATAAATGCTGGAGAAGATGTGGGAAAATTGGAACATTGTTACATTGTTGGTGGAATCGTGAACTGATCCAGCCATTCTGGAGAGCAATTTATAATATGCCCAAAGGACTATAAAAATGTGCATACTCTTTGACCCAGCAATAGCACTTCTAGGGCTGTAACCCAAAGAGATCACAAGTGGGAAATGGCCCAGTATGTACAAAAATATTTACAGTAGCTCTTTTTTTAGTGGCAAAGAACTGGAAACCAAAGGGATTCCCATCAATTAGGGAATGGCTAAACAAACATTGGTACATGAATGGTAATGGGATATTTTTGTGCTATAAGAAAATAGGAACAGATGGACTTCATTATAACCTCGAAAGACTTATATGAACTGATGCCGAGTGAGGGGAGAAGAATCTGGAGAACATTATATAGGATTACAAACACATGGTATCTGTAAGGAATAACTTTGATAGATTTGGCTCTTCTCATCAATGCAAGGTTCAAAGATAGCTCCAAAAGACTTATGATGGAAAAAGCTATGAATATGCAGATGAAGAATTATGGAGTCTGAATGCAGATTGAGGCACCCTATTTACTCTCTCTCTTTTCCCTTCTTTTTTGGTTTTGTTTCTTCTTTTTCATGATTCATGGAATCTGGAACTCAAAAACTTGTGGAACTGAGTGTTGTAAACTACAAATGAAAAAACTAAATTATAAAAAGAATATATTTGAAACCAATTTGGAACACCTATCCATAGTTACTGAAGCAACTGAAAAACACTGATACTTGCTAATGCAAAGGCAAATAAATAGGGTAGTTGAATAACACTTTCCTGAGTATAGAACTTGGGTCAATTTATACTTACTACAAAAAAGTGAAGCAACTTGCATTCATAGAGGCAAGGAGAGAAACTGGGTATTTGGTCTTTCACTGCACGTTTAATTGAGGGGAGTTTTCAAAATGGAAGTGCTTAAGCTAAGCTACTTTCTACAATTTCCCTCCTTTTTTCCCAATAAATGAAAACTCACTACATTTTAGGGATATAGCAGAGTTTGAAATACCATCTTTCTAAAAAGTATGCTCATTCAAAAATTATGTGCAAGGATTTTTACCATCATAGATGGATAACAACAATGTGACTAGCAGTTGCTATTGGCATGTAAGACCAATAACACCAGCATACAGGAGGGCTGCAAGCACAGGTTGTTTGATCTACTTTTCTAAGGAAAGCAACTTTCAGAGGTTAACAATCTTACTTTAATTAAACATACATATTCCATTTACTCAGTTCAGGAGGAAAAGCCAGCATCTTGGACTTCAGAGAGAATACAAACAGAAATTGCAAGCAGAAATTATGAACAGAGCAAAATAAACACCAATCAACAGACAGGCTTCTCTTTGACCATGACATTACATACATAGTTATCAGAGAGGGAAGCACCAACATGCGGGTTTTCAAAGCTGGGCAGCTCCTTAACAGCTACCCAGGGTCTCATCTGGACAAATCACATGAACACTCTTGCAATGTGTGAGCCCCCAAAGCAAAGTGCTAACCTCAGAGCAAATATACCCTGTTTAGGGCCCTGAGGCTTAATGCCTATTTAGCAAAAGGGTATAGGTCTGAGGCTTAGCATTTACTTATCAAAAGGGCATGAGAAAGATCTTTAATCAGGACTAGCACCACATCATACATATTTTTTTTCCAATCAATGACTCTTGATTCAAACAAAGTCAAGGCTCATCAAAGGCACTTGATTGCCTTAGTGCTGAGAAGCACTCCAAAACAACAGACAAGAAAAAGTCCCACTTACCTTGCCTTTACAAGTTGGCAGTTGAAGAATATATAAAGAACATTGTCTTCAATTAGAATTCCCTGCAAGTTTGGTTTTCCTATTTTGTAGAAAGGGGTGATATACAACCAGAGGTCCTGAGTAATAGAACCATTCCCATCATAAATTTGAAGACTCAATCTTTACCAGTCTTAATGGGCCAAAGTTCCTTAATTTTCTCTCCCTCCTTCCTTTCTTTTTCCTTACATCCTCCCTTCCTTTCTTCCTTCTTTCCTTCCTTCTACCTTTCCTTCTTTTCTCCTTTCCTTTTTTCCGTTTTCTCCACTTCCTTTCCTCTCATTCAGTTCTAAAACTTCTACAATCTGTCTTCTAGCCTTTGATCAAGAGAAATTATCTCCAAAGAAACCAATTATATTTTAATTGCAAAAATTAATGGTCTGTTCTCAATCTTCATTGTTTCTGATCTATTTACAGATTTTGAAACTATAAATTCTCATCTCCTCCTAGATATTCTATTTTTCTAAGTTTTCACAACACTGTTTTTTTTTCTTGTCTTCTTCCTGCTTATCTGACTTTTTATTCTCCTTTGCTAGATATTCACTTAAGTCATGCTGAATAACCATGTGTGTCCTTCCTTGTCTCTCCTCTTTTCATTTACAATTTCTCACTTAGTGATCTCTACAGTTCTTACATGTTTAGGTTCATAACCTTGCAGATAATTCCCATGTCCATAAATGCAGCCATTCTTTTTACCTGAGATCCAGTTTCACATCGTGAAAAGATTTTTTTGATATCTCCAACTAGATGTACCTAAGAAAACTCAAACTCGGCATATACAAAACACAACTCTTTATCTTGTCTTCCTTTTTAGATGCATTGCTCCTCTGAATTTGACATGTGTTAATGGGTATCACAATTCCTTTAGCCACATAGCTTCAAACCTTGGTGTCATATTCAATTCCTCAGTCTCACTTATCCCACATATCCAATTAGTTGCCAAATCACACATGTCTTTTCTTTTTATTTTTAAATTTATTTTGTCACTTAACATTTTTTTAAACTTTGAGTTTCAGAATATTTTCCTCTAGCCCTTTCCCTCTGCATTGAGAAAGAAAGCAATATAGTACCCATTATATATGTGAAGTCATGCAAAACATATTCATATTAGCTAAGTTACCAAAAAATGCAAAACAAAATATGCTTGTCTGCCCTCAGAGTTCACCAGTACACTCTCCAGAGGTAGATATAGTTTCTTTTTTTAAATTATGAGTCCTTTGGAATTGTCTTGGACATTGTATTGAGCATAGTAGCTAGGTATTTCACATTTAGTTATCATTACAATATTGGTGTTACTGTGTATAATGTTCCTCTGGTTCTACTCACTTCACTTTGCATCAATTTTTACAAGTCTTCACAGATTTTTCTGAAACCATCCACTTCATAATTTCTAATAGTATAATAGCACTGAATTACAATTACATACCAAAACTTGTTAGCCATTCCTCAATTGATGGGCATCCTCTCAATTTCCCATCCTTTGCCATTTTAGAAAGAGCTGCTATGTATATATGTGTCCTTTCCTTTTTCCTTTGATATCTTTGGATTAAAGACCTAGTAGTGGTATAACTGGGTGTTGCAATAATCTGCTAGCAGCTGCTGTACAGGTGTAAGACCTACCAAAAACCAGCACACAGAAAGCTGCCAACACAGGTTCTTTTGATCTGCTTTACTAAGGAAAGCAATGTTAAGGGGTTAACAATCTTACTTTAATCCAGCATACAAATATCATTCACTCAGCTCCAGGGGAAAAGACAGCACCCTGAACTTCAGAGTAGATACAAAGAAATTGCAAACACACATTTATAAACAGGCCAAATACAATTCATGGTTAGCAAGGTACCATCAATATCTGAGTTCAACCGGAAGCTCGACAACGGCTGGCCCAGAGTCATGCACTTCTCCTGTTGTGGATTAGAGCTCCAAAAGAGAAAGCCAACCTCTGGATTTATATATCTTGCTCAGGGTCAAAGGTGAGTCACAGATGTGACTCACCCACATGACCTACAGTCTTCACAAAAATGTGACTTAAACCCATGTGGTCTAAAAGTCTCTGATGTCACAAATATTTCACTCAAACCCCATGTAAACTAGGCTTTCCCTTGAGGCAAGGAGGTCATCAAGAACTCCTAATTTAGTCAAGGAAACAAAGGCCACACTCCTCAAGGGCACTTGGTGGAATAAGTGCTAATAGCCCATCTTGATTGCCAATACACTGGGTCAAAAGGTATGTTCACTTTTATAGCCTTTTGGGAATAGATTGAAATTGTTTTCCAGAATGCCAGACCAGTTCACAACTCTACCAACAGTGCATTAATGTATTTATTTTCCAAATTCCCTCCAGAATTCATTTTCCTTTTCTGTCATATTAGCACATCCGATAGTTTTGAGGTGGTATGTGGTACCTCCAAGTTGCTTTAATTTGCATTATTTCATTCTTAGTAATTTAGAGCATTTTTTCATTAATAGCTTTGATAGCTTTTTAAAGCTATTCATAGCTTTGGTTTCTTCTTCTGAAAATTATCTATTCATATACCTTGATCATTTTTCAATTGAATAATTGCACATTTTAAAAAATGGCTCAGTTCTCTATATATTTGAAAAATGAAGCCTTTATTAGAGAAATTTGCTATAGATTCCCTCCATTTCTTGCTTTCCTTCTAATTCTGTTGTACAAAATCTTTTATTAATGTCACATGACCAAAATTATCCATTTTATCCTATGATTTCTTTCTCTCAATTGGTAATAAACTCTTCCCTTATCTATAGATCTGAAAATTTTTCCATGGTCCTTTAGTGTGCTTATGATATTGCCCTACATGTCTAAATCATGTACCCATTTTTCCTTGTCTTGATAAATGATATGAGATGTTGGCATATACCTAGTTTCTGCCAGACTCTTTCTCAATTTTCCCAGTATATTTGTCAAATAATGAGTTTTTATCCCAAAAGCCTGGTTCTTTCAGTTTATCAAACAATAGATTACCATGTTCATTTACTACTATGCATTGTATGTTTAATCTATTCCATTGATCTACCACTCTATTTCTTAACCATCACCACATTATTTAAATGATCACTATTTTGTAATATCATTTGAAATCTGGTACTGTTAAACCACCTTCTTTTACATTTTATTTCATTGATACCCTTGTCATTCTTGACCTTTTATTATTCCCAATGAATTTTGTTATTTTTTCCTAGCTCTATAAAATAATTCTTTAAATTTTGATTGCTGTTGTAATTTAGGCAGAATTGAAATTTTTATTACATTGGCTTGCCCCACACATAAACAATTAATATTTTTCCAATTGCTTTGGTCTGTCTAGTTGTGTGAAAAATATTTTGTGTTCGTATAGGTCCTGAGTTTGAGTTGGCAAATACACTCACAATATTTTACAATGTTTGCAGTAATTTTAAAGGTAATTTCTCTTTCTCTTCCTTCAGGGTGTGTGTGAGTGTGTGTGTGTGTGTGTGTGTGTGTGTGTGTGTGCGTGTGTGTGCATGTGTATGTGTGTGTGTGTGTGTGTGTGTGTGATAATATATACAATGCTAATGACTGTGTGAGTTTATTTTATGGCCTGCAACTTTGCCAAAGTTACTAATTATTTCAACTAGGTTTTAGTTGATTCTATAGTGTTTTCTAAATATATTATAATATCACATACAGAGAAGGATATTTTTATTTCCTCCATGCCTATTCTTATTCCTTCACTTTCTTTTCCTCATCTTATTGTTATAGCTAGTATTCCTAGTAAAATATTGAATACTAATAGTGATAATGGACATCCTTGCTTCTTCCCTGTTCTTATTGAGAAGGCATCTAGTTTATCCCCATTACAGATAATGCCTGCTCTTGGTTCAAGATAGATACTGTTATCATTTTAAGAAAACTTTCATTTATTCGCAAGATAATTCCTAATTCCTTTGATTACATCTTCAGTTGTCATTATATTAGCCCTCTTCATTTTTCACATTGGTAATTTGGTTTTCTTCTTTCTTTTGAAAAAGAAAATTCACCATTAGTTTTTAATTTTCAGTTTTATCAATTTCTTCTTTGTTTTTCATAATTTATAATTTGGTACTTAATTGAGGATTTTTAATATGTTCTTTAAAAAAACAGTCACATATCAAATTCATTGATCTGTTCCTTTTCTCTTTTATTAACATAAGTGTTTAGGGATATAAAATTTGCCCTAAATACTGCTTTGGCTATATCCCACAAATTTTGCTATGTTATCTCATTGTTGTCTTATCATTAATGAAATAATTAATTGTTTCTGTGACTGAATTCTTTGACCTAATCATTCTTAATTATTGTATATATCAGTTTACAATTAATTTTAATCTGTTTCCAAGGGCCTTTAGTGAATCCAATTTTCATTGCATTATGATTTGAAGTGTGTGTACTTAATATGTTTTCTTTTCTGAATTTGTTTCTGAGGTTTTTATGCCTGAAAGCATATATGGTCAATTATTGTGAAGATGCCATTTACAGTGAGAAGTTATACAACCCCTTATTCCAATTCAATTTTCTCCAGAGGTCTATTATATCTAACTTGCATAAGATTGTATTCATCTCGTGCTCTCTTGCTATTGAAAACACTCCTCTCTTCTCTAAGACTGAAACCTGGAACTGAACAATAGACAATTAAATCTGTTGCAATCTATGTGGCCAGATTTCTAATCCCTTTATCTTCTCTGGGTACTAAGGGCTCCCAGAACTAATTATCCCTCTGCTAATGTCCATATCTTGTGTTGCTGCTGTGCTGCAATCCAGGTTAACCCACCCCCGCCCCACTCCAGCTGCACAAACTTCTTCATTTGACTTTCTCATTTGTCCTGGGCCACTAAAATATTTCACCCAGACTGTTGGTTGGCAATACCACTCCAGAATTCAATATGATATGTTCTTTAAAAGTTCTGTAGAGGGGAATGCTGGGAGTGTTTGGCTGGAATCCTCTCTCTATTCTGCCAAATTCTTTCCAAATCTCACGTATCTTAACTACATCTTGTGTGTACATTCCATTTTCTCCATCCATTCATCCCTAGATCATGCCCTTATCACCTCTTTCCTGGACTAATATTACAGGCTTCCATTTGTTCTCCCTGTTTTTGAAGTCTCTCCTTATTTTTCACATCCTTTTTAAAAGAGATTTTCCTAAAACATGTCTCATCATTTCACCTCCTTCCCATTTGTTACATTTCATTAGTTTCACATTACCTCTGGGAGCAAAGGCAATTTCTTTTCCTTTTCATTAAAGTTCTTTGCAATCTGATTGATCTGATATTACTTCTCCATAGTTCTTACATATTACTCTCCTCTATGCACTCTGTGATCCAGCCATGCTAGCTTTCGGGATTTTTTTTTCAAAAAATAATGCTCTATCTTCTATCTTCATCCTGTTGTAATAGCTCTTCCTATGGTTGGAATGTACTCTTTCTTACCTTTGCTTCTAGGAATAGCTGGTTTGTATAATGATGGAGCTTAACTTCTGTTTTCAATATAAATACTTTCCTGACCTCCTTCAGCTCTATTGTTGTTCCAAAAATGGCCTCTTACTGATTTAGTATATATTGTTTACATACTTGGATATGTACTTGTTTTCTTTTCTGTTGGAATGCAAACTCCTTGAGAGACATCTTTGTATCCACAATGCTTATGCAAACAAAAGCAAAAAATAGCATCATGTTGGTGACATTTATCTTTTATTGTGGTGCTCACTAGTATTTTTAATAGAATCATGAAAATAAATATAATTTATACACCAATCTCAGCAATGAGAGGTGAAAAGACAGAAAAATTCTCTTAGGTCTGACAAGAAACTCCAAATTGAATTCACATAGATTTTAACATTGCTATTTTTTCCATTAAGCAAGGTAAAAAATAAAGGAAATAAAAATTATGTTAGAAAATATGGATCAAAAATTAGGAATGAGAGAGACTAAAGCCTTGCTCAGAAAGTTTAAATCAATACATTATTGTAACAACAATGTTATTTGCAGCTACTGTGGCTGTGTAAGGCCAATAACACCAGCACACAGGAGGGCTGCCAGCACAGGTTCTTTGGTCTGCTTTTCTAAGTAAAGCAACTTTACAGGGTTTACAATCTTGCTTTAATTAAACATCCATATATCATTCACTTAATTCAGTGAAAAAAGTCAGCACCCTGAAGTTCAGAACAAATGCAAACAGAAATTACAAACAGAGAAAATATAAACAGAGCCAATAACACAAATCAACAGACAGGTTTCTAGATATCACAGCAATGCATACATAGTTACCAGAGAAAGTGGCACCAACATCTGGTTTTTCAAAGTTGGGGGTGGGGGTGCTCCTTAATGGCTACCCAGAGTCTCCACAAGATACTCTTCCAATGAGTGAGCCCTCAAGAAAAACCTCTCCTCCTGCAGTTCTGAGAGTTCTAGCTTAATGGCTACCCTCAGAGTATATATGCCCTTTTTCAGGGCCCAAGGGCTTCACACCTCTCATGACCTAATTAGCAAAAGGTTGCAGGACTTCCTACAAAGGCAAGATATAACCAAAGGCACTTTATTGCCTTAGTGCTAAGAAGCACTCCAAAATAAAAGACAACAAAAAGTCCCAGTTTGCTTGCCATTACAATTATATATATTTATTATAAAAGAAAATCAGAATTTTCTGGGAACACCAAAGACTGAGTATTATCATAGAAATAAAACTTCTAATAAATTGATTGTATTTTATGAACAGAAATGGTGTCTTATGGATGTAGAAAATGTTCTTAAATCACTTGTCAATGGATAGTAATAACATCAAGTTACTACACTAAAAATCAAAATGAACACAACTCCAGAAATATGAATAAAAATCAGAAAAAATTGTTTATATATATATGTATATATACATACACACATATATGTGTGAATTTATATGTATGTATGTGTATAATCAAATGACTCTACAATAAACTTATTTAAGCAAGTTTTTATGCTAAAATGGCACCAATTCAAATAAAAGACCTCAGTGGCAATTAAAATACTTTTTACAAATGTGTAACTATTATCTATCAACCGCAGCATCAGTGAAAAAAAAAAACCTTTAAGGTACCTTATTTCAGCAAACACTTGAGGTACTTGTCAAGCAAAGAGAGACTATAACCAAGGGCAATACCCTATTATAATAGAAACCCATTTATAAATCTTACAGAAAAGGATGGTTGACAACCATGAGTTGTATCAACTCATAAAACAAAGAGGAGCAGTGGAGGATAAAATAGATTTAAAGAAAGCTTGGTGAGAGGCCCAACTAAGTCATCCAAAGAGCAAATGAGACTGACAAAGGAAAAATGGTCAATAAACATTAATGCATGTGAGCTGCAAAACTTTTTATAACTAACACTTTATCATTAATAACAGTGGTGACACCACATAAAATTGGAAGAATTTTATGAAAAAGAGGAGGAAAAGGATAAGAAAAGATGATAGAGCAGAACAAATACACATAGAAGATATTCAAGCTAGAATCACCACATTGTTAAAGTCATTGAGTAAGCAATTTTCAGAGAATTAAAATGATGGAATCAAATGATGGAACTCAAAGTTTTTAAAAACAGACATTCAAAAACAAAAAAAAGTTAAAAAATGATGGAATCAAAGATGTGGGACATACATGATATTATTATCCCTCATTTTACAGATAGGTAAACTGAGGTGAATGAAGGTTAAGTGACTTGCCTAGGATCACACAACTAGCAAGTATACAAGGATAGATTTGAAATAAGGCCTTCCTGCCTCCAGATCCAAAAATAATAATTATAATGATAAGAAGAACAACCTATAAAGGGATTTTTTATACTTAGGCAAGAGGAAGATTTTTTTGAGTGATATTCCAGAGAAAACCTCAAACTTACTATCCCACCATTGTGTGAAAAATGTAGGAAATTTGCTATGTTTATTATTGTTCAACTACATAAAATAATTTGATCTCCACAACTTGTAGAGCTCATTGATCAATGTGTATGTGTGTAACATTTTAATGCCATTTCCCAACACTGGCTACTTCTTTAACTAAGCCAACTTTGAGCTGTTTTACTGTTTTGGTCTTTTTCTCTAATAAGTTAGTGGTAAAGCTTTCAAGGATAGCTAATTCATAAATGACTCAAATATGTGTAGTGTCATTTCTCACCTATTAAAATATAAGCTCGCTCTCTTCAATTGTCTCTAAGGTGCTTGTTTCTTCTTCAGAAGCTAAGGCCATGTTGGAGTGAACTGTCACTTCAGCCAGCAACTAGCACCACTACAAGCAAGTTTCTCCTCATCCATCTGATGAAATGGCCGTCTTCAAGCTGGCCTACTCTCCCTTCATCCTTCATGACCATGAGGTTAAGGTCACAGAGGATAAAATCAATGCCCTCACTAAAGCAGCAGTGTGAATATTGAACTATTCTGACCTGGATTATTTGCAAAGGCCCTATCTAATGTAAACATTGCAAGTCTCATCTGCAGTGTAGGAGTTGGTGGACCTGCCCCAGCAGCTGGTTGTGCTGCCCCTGCTGGAGGGGTTTCTCCACCTCTCCTGAGCAGAGCTGCCTCGGCTGAATAGAAAGAGAAAGAGGAAGTAAAAAATAAGAAGAATTGAAGGAGTCTGATGATGACATGGGCTTTAATCTGTCTGACTAAATACTTTTTGTAGGTGCAGCTAGGTGGTGCAATGAATAGAGCATTGGCCCAGGATTCAGAGGAGCTGAGTTTAGATCTGGCCTCAGACACTTGACACTTAATAGGTGTGTGATCTTGGGCATGTCACTTAACCCCAATTGCCTTCCTTTCCCTTCCCTCCAAAAGTAATTAAAGTAAAAATAAAACTTTGATGTTTAAAAAAATATTTTTGTTAAAAAGCTTAACTCAAATTAAATTAAAATTAATTAAATAAAGAGCTTAACTCAATTAAAAAGTAAAATGAAATATAAGCCATTCAATTTTTGTCATGTCATTTTTAGTTGCCATGTCAACTTTATGGATCTTCTGAACAAATACTTAAAACTCAAGTGTTTTTTTTTTTTTGCACCAGCCTTGCCTATTTTATTTCTTGCCCTGAATTCTTACGAAACATGTCCTTCTGAAGCAAAAAAATTTCCTACTCACATGTATACTTTAATATATTCCTCCTATTCTTTGCATTTATTCTGCTTCATAAGTATTCTGGTTGAAGGTTTCTGCTTTCCTGATTCCCAATCCTTTTAATACACAATGGCACTGAACTCTTCTCATCCTACCTCGGGCACTTCTCACTTCTACCTCATTCTAAAAAAAAGAAACTTCAGAGTCATTACATTTGGGGGATAAAAACTTGGCTCTGTTAATTAGCAACTTTTCTATGAAATAGAAGAACCTTTTTTTTTTTACTGATTTCATCTTTGATTCTGGAGCAGATTCAACCTGTTGGGGGCATATTGGTTACAACTAATGTGACTGTGATAATTTTGTATAGGTTGGGGGAGGGGAGCAGTGTAAGGAAATGTCCTGGGATGGAGGAAAAATAGGGACAGGAGAGTGCAGAAAACTCTGGTCAGGATCTCCATACCCTTAGTTCTTGTCAGGAAGGTCTTCTGTTGATTATTTGCTTGATCGCCTAGAGAGATTCTAACAATTTCCATTGTATTTCTATTTTTTTTATCTCAGAAATAAAACTTATTCTGGGAAAGAATTCATTCTAAGTTTTCTATGGTGAATAGTGCCAACTAAAGCCTAAAAGGAGTGACCTGAGCACCAGGGAGAACATAATCCCATTTGAGAAGTATGCTTAAGGGTTATGGCTTTAAAGATCGAGAGCTGAGATAGACCTTGAAGCCTTATATTGCACCCCAAAAATTTTATAAATATAGAAACTGGGATCCTAAGAGTTTTATCTATCCAAAGTCACACAGGTAATAATGAACAGAGCCAGTAGTCATATTCAGGTCCTGTGACTCCAACCAATTTCAGCAGTCATTCAGTGCAACATGGCTAAGTGAACGTGTGTGTGTGTGTGTGTGTGTGTGTGTGTGTGTGTGTGTGAGAGAGAGAGAGAGAGAGAGAGAGAGAGAGGAAAAACAGAGAGGCAGAGACAGAAATAGAAAAACAGATAGACACTGAGTCAGACAACAAGACATAGACAGACATAGAGACAGGGAAAGAGAAAGAAAAAGAGCATTCTCAACCATGAATTAATAATAATAATTAAAAAACAAGCTACAAATGAGGCTATTATTAGATTAAGCTGACAGCAAAAACAGTACATTACACAGAAATATCATTTGCTATTATTGACTTTCCCACATGTACACATAATACATATGAGGTATTAATAGGCTAATCATCTATGCAAAGATAGAGGCTGACTTTCTACAAAATCATATACTATTCTGTGAGGATACAAATCCTGACTGGCCAGGTTGGGATTTTGCCTTGAATGCTTTTGTCAATTTTCAAATTAGTCTTAGAATGTCTAACTTTTCTTTTGGGTAATTTAAAAACCTATTCTATTTTTAAACTTATTTGGTTAAAGAAATTAAAATAAATTTGAAAATGACTATTCAATTTTTCTATCGACATCTCTGACAGAATCTCATTTTCCTATTTTGTCTTGCTTTGTCTGCCTAAATAACTATTTAGTTCATCTTTACCTTATTTACTGATAGATTTGGAATTTACTTTGTTCTGCCTCCAGAGGATTTATCTCCAGAGAGAGAGAGAGAGAGAGAGAGAGAGAGAGAGAGAGAGAGAGAGAGTTTTCCATGGTAGTAATAGACTATTTATAACCTATTCCATTCAGGATTTTGCTAAAAATAGGAACTACCTCATTGGGAGCTGAGCCATACCTGTGCAGCTTTGTCTCCTTTCTGCTTGACTGTGAATAGATTTTGATTTTATTTTGGTTTCCCAAGGCTATTTTACTTGGTTATTTCATGAATGAGTCATATTTGCCCTGTTTTGGCTTCTTTTAAAAAAAGCAACAAAATTACCTTTTCTTTGATTTGTTAGAGAAATATTTTGTCAAAGAAAAGCATTCAAGGAAAAAGTTGTTAAGGAAGCGTATGAGTTTGGTGAATAAATAATACAATCTATTTTTTTATTTTCGAGGGGTACACTGTTTTGGAAAGCTTTATTAAATATTTGATTAACACAGGTAAATAGAGCTGAGTCTGATTCTACAGATTCTAGGCCTTTTTTTCAGGTGATGTTGCTTTAATTATATATTGCTCTTGTGTTTGTCTTTTATTTTCAAAGAAGACCATGACATAAGGGACATGATGACATGACTTACAGTTGACTTTGATTTGAGAGAAGGAGGACTGAGGAAGGAAAATAATGGAGAATACAAATATATGAAAATGCAATACAAAACCTATACATGGTTTCCTAGAGGTAATTTATTTTCTTTCTTCGCCCCCCCTCCCAGAAAAGGGTAGGGAGAAATACTTTTACAGAATGTGGAAAGACAGGGAAACAATCCTTAACAATCATAATCAAGCATCTAAAAGTGATTAACCTGCCCATTTTATATGTATCTATTCATTTATATGTGTTACCCCTATTAACTTGTGAACTCCTTGAGGGCAGGGATGGCCTTTGACCCCTCCCCCTTTTCTTGGTTACCCATAGTGCTTAGCACAGCACCTGACACATAGTAAATACTTGATAAATGTTTATGGACTGACTAATATAATAAGAAGACTGTCAGAAGAGATTAGAAAAAAAAATGATAGCATATAATTCAATTCAATTCAATCTGTCACATTGACTCAGTGTTTTCTCCCTTATCTAGAGAGACAGCAATCCCTGGGTTAATCATCCAGCCAAAGGTATTTATATTATAGTACTTTATCATACAAAATAATGGTAATCAGGTGGTGAGCAAAACGAACAAAGGAATGGTCTGCTTTTCCTCCCTTTGCCCATTATCCCCCACCTCCCTCTACCACATGGTGGTTGACTTTCATTCTTTTGGTTTGAAAACAATTGTGAAACAAGGGATTCCAATTTTCTCTAGGAGATAAAAGTAGATCAGCAAGTCAATAAAAAGAATTTTGTTATTTAAAATGTACTTATATCATGACCCCTTAAATTCCACTCTGGCCAATTCATTTATTTGATCTTGTTTATTAGGACATTTATTATTTAATATTAGAACATATATTGTGAGTTGTCATTAAATTATCAATAATTTATTATTCAGTTATTGTGATCATATAGTTTATTGTATCAGCAATATTGTGAATATGTTTTATCAGAAATTCTTGCAAGTCCTTGACTCTATTGAAGATCTATTTTTCTCTGGAGGATTGTACTCAGCTTTGTTGGGCAAATTATTCTTGAGCATAAAGCTATATATTTTGAATCTTGTTATATTATCTATTATTTAGTTTTGAGTAGAAACTTCTATGTTTTATATGGTCATAATTATAGATACTTGGACCTTGAACTCCTTTCTAGATGCTTGTATTATTATTAATGTTTATACTAATGTAGGAGCTCTGGATTTTGTCTATGACATTCCTAGGAATTTCCTTCTGGAGGCTATTTTCAGGAGATGATAGGTGAATGCTTTCTACAGTTATTTTGCCCTCTAATGTGTTGGAAATTTTTATTTATGAACCAATATAATCTGTCTTGATTGTTTGATATTGCTTAATTCTTTTGGTGTTACTCCATTGTCATTTCTTTCTTTTTAGTATTTTTTTGTTTTGTTTTTTGGCAGGGCAGTTGGGGTTAAGTGACTGGCCCAAGGTCACACAGCTAGTACATGTGTCAAGTGTCTGAGGCCGGATTTGAACCCAGGTCCTCCTGGCTCCAGGGCTGGTGCTCTACTCACTGCACCACCTAGCTGTCCCTCCATTGTCATTTCTCGAAGCTTTGCAGGGTTGGCTGTAACATCTTTGTTTTCTCCAAGAGATTTTAACTCAGTTTCCTTTATTTCTAAGTAATTGCTCACTGAGGCATTTAATTTCTGGTTCTTTTTTCCTGCTTAGTTATCTTTTATCTGTCTTTCTTCATCACTATATAGTTTTTTTACCCCAATTCTGTCTATTCGCCTCCCTTTTCTCTGTAATCCACCTATACTCTCCATGTAGGGTTCTTTGCATTTATTTCCTCCTGCTTATGACTTTCCTCTAAAATCACTTTCATTTACTCTGTATTCACCTTACATGGATCTGTATATATCTTGTAATTACCTATTACACCCTGCAATCAATTTTGTGTAGTTGATGAGCACGCCATTTTATTTTTCCCTATCCATTCTTTCATTTCCATTGGCATAATAGTCATGCACTTCTCCTGTGGCTCCTACTGCTGGTTCTCTGTGGTCTCTGGAGGACCAGTGTTGGATAAAGATCATGGCTATCAAGCTGTAGTGATGATCTATTATATTAGGGCACAGCCTAGGGAGACTCTGAGTGGCCACTATAATTTGGCCTATTCTCCTCTTCTCAAAGTGACATAATTTGGGGCTCTACTATTCTCTATGTGATTGGCTTTATTCATTCTCTAAGCTTGCCCATGAGGCTAGTAGCAAAGGGAAAGGAAGAAAAAAGAACAAACATTTATTAAATGCCTATTATGTGCAGGCACTGTGCCTAGTACATTACAAATAACTTCTCATTAGGATCACTACTAAAGAGAACTCTGAAATGCCTTTTACTCTTTGTTCACTTCTCTACATTTCTTTTCCTTTTTCTCCTAGTTGCCTGTGTCCTTCTATACATTATCAAATAATTGTAATCAATGGACCACTTCTGATATCTTCCTTTTTCCACAATCTCCTTTATACCCTCTTCTTTTCTTCCCACTTTCTTAATTATCAAACCTTGGCACTTCTTTGATTCATATTCCTTAACCCTGAACAGCAGTGGGTTCCCTCTTGTCATGCTTCCAAGTCATTATAATGCTAAAAATTGCAGCTGCCTGAAGGAAGTAGGACTTTTTTAGACCAGCATGGTCATCAAATAGGATCAGATGGAGCAGTAGAGACAAGTGTTAGCAAGCTTTAGTTATTTTTTTTTCTTCCAGAATTGTCTTAGTCTGGATGGTGTTAATTGTGTCTGCAATGGATGCTTTGAGGAACACTTTTCTTGTCACCTAGTTTAGCTCTTACATTCTTTATTCCCAGGATTCTTTGTGTTAATTTTTAAAGACTGATTTTGTTTGCATTACATAGAGGTCATTAAAACTAGATTTTTATCTTTATACTGAACTAGAATGATACTTATAACTAGATTTGCATGCTCATTACTGAGTCAATAATTTTCCCTGGTAGTTTCAGTAAGCATCTCTCTCTTGAGAAAAAGTGCATATTTATTTTGTTTGGTTTAGCTTTCTAGGTCCTCTGTGTTCAACATCCAGAAGATTTCATGAGTCCTTGACCCATAACAGACTAAATTATATTGGATTAAGACTCAGATATTGTATCTTCCCAAAAGGCACCTCCTCTTCTAGCAGACTTTCTAAGATTTAGAATAACTAGTGAGGCAAAACTTGAAGAAGACAAGTAAAAACCTATCAGATGAGTAAAAAAGTTAGAAGCAAAATCCCTCATGGCTGAAAATGAGAAGGCCATAATGAATATAGCTAGTAACAGTAGGTCAGTAACACAGGTTTCATTATTTTTTTCTTTGCTGTTTTGATTGTAGTTGTCATCATCTTTTGCAGAAGTATTCCCTTTTCTCTTCTTTTTTCTTATAATTATTATGACTTAATTTGGTGAGTTTCCTAGTATTTTTAAGTATGGAGGATTAGAGTGAAGGTAAAAGATATCATCTTCTCAATCTTGCTGGAAGAATAGGCCACAGTTAGAAGTGAAGCCAATATGTTGTTGAGGTAGGAGCTAGTATGCTATGTTTCTCTCCACTAAAATCCTCTAAACAGATCTAGAAAATGCACCAGAAAGGGTGGAGCCAATATGGCAGAATCTAAGCAGGAACTCACCAAAGTCTTCCAAATTCCCCTCCAAAAAACTGTAAAATAATGCTTCAAAACAAATTGTAGAATGGCAGAACCAACAAAAGAATGGGGTATATTAATTTTCCAGCCCAAGAAAACTTAGAAGGTCAGCAAGAAAAGTCTCTTTTACTGGTGTAAGAGTGGAGTATAGTCCAACAGAGGCTGTACTTTGGTAAACCAGCAGCAGTCCTTGGGGGCAACAGATAGCAGATATAGTGGCTTCCATGGTTCTGAGCCCACAGTTAGTAAGGGAGTCAGACATCTGGTCAGAAGGAAATTATAGGGGACCCTTTGCTGGCATGGGGTAAATGACTCTTTTGCATTGACCCTATGTGTTTCCAGGTCACAGTTCCAGGAAGAGGAGGAGCACTAGCATACTATAGCCTGCAGCCCCAAGTGAGGCAGAGAACCTGGTGACAGTTTCAGGATGGAAAAGAGTGCTTGTGTTCAATCACAGACCAGAGTACAGGACAGAAAAGCATGACTACACCTCACCTTAGATCATACCACCCTGGAAGAACTGAAAACTCTTAGACCCCATAAACTAACTCTGAAAACAGCAGGGAAAAACACTGAAGCTTCGGAAAATGCTATCTCTATATTGGGAACAGACCCCAACTTTAATATAAAATGAAAAATAAAGAAATAGACTGAAAAATGAAGAAAAAAACAGGAAGAACAATTGAAGAAATTGACCAAGAAGGGCCAGAGCTAAGATGGTGGAGTAAAAGCAGGGACTTTCTTGAAATCTCCCTCAAACCCCTCCAAATACCTGTAAAAAATGACTAAAGAAATTCTAGAGCAGCAGAACCCAGAAAATGCCAGAGTGAAACAAATTTCCAACCCAAGATAACCTGGAAAGTCTGTTGCACCAGTCTGAGAAAAGAGCAAGAGCACAGTCCAGCATGGGTTGTGCTGGCATGGACAGGGCCCTAGCAAACCTGAAGCAGACCTCAGCATATTGAATCATTAACAGCTGCGGTTTTTCCAGACTTCTCAACCCACGAACCCCAAAGACAACATCAAAGGTTAGTAGGAAAGGTCTTCAGGACCTGGTTAAGAGAGGAGCAAGGTTCAGCCCCAGCACTAAGGTGGCAATGGAGGCAGCAGTGGCAGCAGCAGCTTCTTCCAGAGCTCTTGTCCTGCAGACAGTGGGAGGATTAAATGGCTGATCAGAGGGCGATTGCAGGGATCTCTTTGATGCCTCTGAGGTAGGATTCTCTTGCTTAGGCCTACTTGGATCTGGCTCACAGTCTTGAGTGGCAGTCCTGGGGCAAGAAGGAGTGCTGGCATGGCAAAACTTGTGGTGGCAGTGGAGACAGAGTCCTCCTCATAGTTCTAAGGGAGAAAAGAATGCTTGTGGTCACTCACAGGCCAGAGCACAGGCCAGGAGAGGAATAAACACCTCTCCTTTGATCATACAAACTTGGAAGAACTGAAAATTTACAGGTCCTTAGAAATATCTCTGAAAACAGCTGCACAAAATCCCTGAAGCTTGGGACAGTACACCCTCCACACTGGAAGCAGAGTCATACCTTAAGAAAGAATGAAAAAGTCAAGTAATTGGCTGTATTCCTCTCCTAGCCTGGTGCAATAGACCTTTCCTGTCAACCTTCTACATTGTCCTGGGCTGAAAACTTGTTTCAATCTGTCATTTTCTGGGTTCTACTGCTCTAGAATTTGTTTAGAGTCATTTTTACAGGTATTTGGACAGGTTTGGGGGAGAGATCAAGCAAGTCCCTGCTTTTACTCCGCTATCATGGCTCTGCCCCTAGATATCATCTTTTAAGAACGTATCAAGTAAAGCTGTCCAGATGTTTTTAAACCATAGGGTAAAATAGATATTGAAAGAATTCAACAATCACCTTCTGAAAAAGATTCTATAATGAAAACTCCCAGAAATATTATAGCCATATTCCAGAGCTACCAGGTGAAGGAGAAAATATTATAAACAGCCAGAATGAAACAATTTAGATATTAGGGGGCTACAGTTGAGATAACACAAGATTTAGCAGCTTCTACATTAAAGGACTGGAGGGCTTAGAATATAGTATTCCAGAGATCCAAGGAATTAGCATTATACCCAAGAATCACCTATACAGCAAAACTGAGTATAACCCTTCAGGGGAAAATAGATATTCAATGAAACTAAAAAAATATGAAGCATTCCTGATGAAAAGACTAGAGATGAATAGAAAATTTGACTTTAAAATACAAGGAGCATAGAAAGGTGAACATGAAAGGGAAAGCATAAAGGACTCAATAAATTTATACTATTTATATTCCTACATGGGAAGAAGACACTTATAACTCTCAGTACTTTCTCAACACTAGTGCAATTAGATGGAGTATACATAGAGAACATAGATGTGAGATGACTATGATTAGATGACGTCTAAAGACATAAAATTAAGGGGTAAAAAAGGGAGATGACTATGATGGAAAGATATCTCAAGAGGGATGTGAGAAAGAGGGATGAGTTAGGAGGAGTAAGTGTGCAGTAGAATGGGGTAAATTATCTCACATAAAAGAGGTCAAAAAGAGCTTTTATAATAGAGAAGAATATGGGTAGGTGGCCAATGATGATTGAGCCTTACTTTCATTGAAATTGGCTCAAAGACAGAAAAAGATACACACACAGTTCATTATAGAAATACATCTTATCCTACAGGTTACAAGGAGGGGAACATAACAATAGAAAAGAGAGGTTGTAATGACAAGCAAAGTGGAATTTTTATTGTCTTTTATTTTGGAGTGCTTCTCTTCACTAAGCCAATCAATTGCCTTTGACTGAGTCTTGCCTTTGTTTGCAGGAAGGCCCACACCCTTTGCTAGTTAGGTCAAGAGAGGTGTGAAACCCTCAAGATGTATGAAACTTTCAAGAGATAAGTAACCCTTGAAAGGTGTGAAGTACTCTGACCCTGAAGAAGTATATATATATATACACATACATATACATATATATATACATATACATACATATACATACATATACATATATATATATATATATATATATATGTATATATATACTCTGAAGTTAGCATTTTTTTGGGTCTAACTCATTGGAAGAGTGTTAGTATGGATACTCTGGGTAGCCATTAAGGAGAATCTAGGCTTTGAAAACCCAGATGTTGGTGCTTCTCTTTCTGGTAACCATTTATGTTTGGCTATGGACAGATGGTTAGAAGCCTTATCTGCTGATTTGTGTTATTTGCTCTGTTTATATAATTTCTGCTTGTCATTTCTATTTGTGTTTTCTCCAAAGCTCAGGGTGTTGGCTTTTCCCCCTGAACTGAGTCAATGATATATGTATGTTTAATTAAAGTGAGATTGTAAACCCCTTAAAGTTGCTTTCCTTAGAACAGCAGATCAAAGAACCTGTGCCCTCCTGTGTGCTCATGTTATTGGTCTTATACCTCCATAGCAGCTGCTAGAGCATTGTTGTTACAGAGGCTGGTAGGAGGGAAGGCAGATTAGGGGAGGTGGTGGTTAGAAGCACAACATTTTTGAAGATGGACTGGGTGAAAGGAGAGAGAAGGAATGGAAACTAGGATGAAGAGAAACCCACACTAATCATACCTGTGAAAAAATATGACATTAAGCTTTTCTGATGAAGCTCTCATTTGTCAAGTATATAGAGAACTACGTCAAATTTATAAAAATACAAGTCATTTCCCAATTGGTAAATGGTCAGAAAATATGAACAGACTGTTTTCAGATGAAGAAACCAAAGCTATCTCTAGTATGTGAATGGGAATAGTAATATGAAAAGTAATAATAATAGGAAAAGAAATGCTCTAAATCTCTATTTATTAGAGAAATGCACATTAAAACAACTCTGAGTTACCATTTTCCATCTATCAATTGTCTAATATGACAAAAAAGCAAAATGATAAATATTGGAAGGGGAATGGGAAAATTGAGAAATTGAAGCAGGGTTATGAACTGATCCAACCATATAGGAGAACAATTTAGAACCATGCCCAAAGGGCTATCAAATTGTGATACCCTTTGACCCAGCAGTAGAATCGCTACTACTGTATCACAGAGATCAAAAAAAGGAAAAGACCTATATGTACCAAAAATATTTATAGCAGCTCATTTTGTGGTGGCAAAGTTTTATAAATTGAAGGGATGACCATCAGTCCAGCAATGGGTGAACAAGATGTGGTGTATGATTGTGATAGAAGATGATTGTGGAAGATGGCACTGTTAAAAGAGGGAACTACTGGAGGTTTCTCACAAATTCTGTCAGATACATCTAAAAAAGTGAATCTGAGCAGATTTGAGAGAGTTAGAAGCCACTAGTAGACTGAGTGGGGCAGGAGCACTGGGGGTGTGGAATGGCCCTGTACCACAACAACTGGGAACAGCAGAGGAACCCAGCCAGTGCACCTGTCTGGGAGAGCCCTGGGTGGTGAAACATGGGAAAATGATCAGGCCCAGGGCAGAAGTACCAGCTATATTCGTGATTGATCCCCAGGCCTCTCAGCCCAGACAGGAGTCTATCAGAGCTACGGGAGACACCAGCTCAGAACCTGTGGCCACAGGAACAGCTACTCTTGAGCCCTTCAGCCCACAGTCTAAAGGTCTGAAGCTTGCCTTGATGCATGATGACCAGATAAAATGGCTCTCATCCCTCCCATCCTCACCCAGAAAATGCTCGCCTGGGAGAAAAGCTGAAGTAGAGGAGTCAGAAGCCTTTTAGCTTGAGAAGTTGGGGCAAAGGCTCTTCTTGTCATGGAAGAACGAGACTAGTGCAGGAAGAGAGGTGTTGCAGCAGGCCCCACCTCAGCAGAACAGTGAGAATTCCTGAGCCCCAGGGAGGAGGAGCTAGCAAACATCAATACCAGGACCCCAGATGTGCCTTCTCACAGGCAGGGAAAGTTGCAGACACCAGCACAGAAAACAGCTGAGACCACCCATGATGTAGAGCAGCAGCAGTGGAAGAGGAGATTTCCAGCAGCCTGACCACCCCTCCTTCACATCTGAAGAAACTAGAGGCCACAGCACATAAATCTAGTGAGCAGGCCCACAGTTCCCAACACAAGAAGCTTGAGACAGAGCTCCGTGAGCCACAGAAGCAGAGATCCACTTTAAAAGCCACAGGTGTGGGGTGGGGTGGAGCCAAGATTGCAGCTGGAAAGCAGGGACTTTCTTAAGCTCTACCCCAGGTCCCTCCAAACACCTCTGAGAAATGGCTCTGAACAAATACTAGAGCTGCAGAAATCACGAAATAGCAACAGGAAGTAGGGCTTCAGCCCAGGACAGCCTGGATGGTCGCTGGGAAGGGTCGGTCACACAGAACTGGGAGCAGAGTGGAGCAGAGACAGGACAAAATACTCTATACTCTAAAAGCAGGCATACCCAGATAGAAAACTCAAGGGACAAGTAAGTTGGCTGGGAACACATCCAGGCAGTGAAAATGGACTTAGACTCAGATATCATCTTTCAAGAAATTATCAATGAGAGCTGTCCTGATATTCTAGAGTCAGAGAGTAAAACAGAAATTGAAAGAATCCACTGGTCACCTCCTGAAAAGATCCCCAAAAGAAAACTCCTCGGAATACTGTCGCCAAATTCCAGAGCTCCCAGATCAAGGAGAATATACTGCAAGCAGCCAGAAAGAAACAATTTGAGTATTGTGGAAACACAATCAGAATAATACAAGATCTAGCAGCTTCTACATTAAGGGATCAAAGGGCTTGGAATATGATATTCTGGAGGTCAATGGAGCTAGGATTAAAACCAAGAATAACATACCCAGCAAAACTGAGTATCATGCTCCAAGGCAAAATATGGATTTTCAATAAAATAGAGGACTTTCAAGCTTTCTCAGTGAAAAGACCAGAGCTGAATAGAAAATTCGACTTTCAAACACAAGAATCCATAGAAAGATGAAAAGGTAAACAAGAAAGAGAAATCATAAGGGACTTACTAAAGTTGAACTGTTTTGTTTACATCCCCACATAGAAAGATGATGTATATAATTCATGAGACCTGAGTATTAAGGTAGCTGAAGGGAATATATATATATATATATATTTATATATATGTGTGTGTGTGTGTGTGTGTGTGTGTGTGTGTGTGTGTGTGTATGTGTGTGTATATGTAAATGTATATATATGTATATATATGTGTATATATATGTATATATGTGTGTGTATATGTAAATGTATATATATATATATATATATAGGTGTGTGTGTGGGTGTGTATATATACACGCACATATATACACACACAAAGGGCACAGGGTGAGTTGAATATGAAGGGATGATATCTAAAAAACAAAATAAAATTAAGGGATGAGAGAGAAATATATTGAGAGATGGGAAAAGGGAGAGATAGAATAGGGTAAATTATCTCACACAAAAGTGGCAAGAAAAAGCAGTTCTATAGGAAGAGAAGAGGGGGCAAGTGAGGGGGAATGAATGAATCTTGCTCTCATTGGATTTGACCTGAGGAGGGAATAACATACACACTCAATTGGGTATCTTACTCTACAGGAGAAAAGGAGGAAGGAGATAAAAAAGGGGGGATGATAGAAGGGAGGGCAGATAGTTGAAGGAGGTAATCAAAAGCACTTTCGAAATAGGACAGGGTCAAGGGATAAAATTGAATAAATGGGGATAGGATAGGAAGGAGCCAAATTTAGTTAGCCTTTCACAACATGAGTATTGTGGAAGGGTTTTACATAATGATATGCATGTGGCCTATGTTGAATTGCTTGCCTTCTTAGGGAGGGTGGGTGGGGAGGGAAGAGGGAAGAGAATTTGGAACTCAAAGTTTTAAAAACAGATGTTAAAAAAATTTTTTGCATGCAACTAGGAAATAAGCTATACAGGAAATGGGGCATAGAAATTTATCTTGCCCTACAAGAAGGTATGGGAAAAAGGGATGGGGGGGAGCAGGGTGACAGAAGGGAGGGTTGACTGGGGAAAGGGGTAACCATCTTGGCGTGGGGGAGGAGGGTAGAATTGGGGAGAAAATTTGTAATTCAAACTCTTGTGAAAATCAATGCTGAAAATTAAAAATATTAAATAAATTAAATAAATCAACAAAAAAAATGAAAATTAAAAAAAAAGCCAGGCCTTCCCCCAAATTATTTTGTAATCATTTGGTCTATATTTTGTATATACCTATATGCGTATATGCAGAATATATTATGCTTCTGCTAAAGTAAACCAAAAAGCAGGGATAGCAACCCTAATCTCAGACAAAGCAAAAGAAAACACAGATTTAATTAAGAGATGAGGAAGGATACTATATCCTGCTCAAAGACAACATTGACAATGAAGCAATATCATTACTTAATATATATGCACCAAGTGGTATAGCATACAAATTCTTAGAGGAGAAGTTAAGGGGTTACGTGTAGAAATAAACTGCAAAACTACACTAGTGGTGGACCTTAAACTTCCCCTCTCTGAACTTGATAAATCCAACCTCAACATAAACACGAAAGAATTTAAGGAGGTGAATAGAATTTTAGAAAATGTAGATATGGTAGACTTCTGGAGAAAACTGAAGGGGAATAAAAAGGAATACACCTTTACCTCAGATGTACATGGCAGATACCCAAAAACTCACCATGTAGTGCAGGGCATAAAAACCTCACAGTACAGTGCAGAAAAACAGAAATAGTCAATGCACCCTTTAATGCACCATGATGCAGTTAAACTAATTTGTAATAAAGGACCATTGAAAGATAAACTAAAAATTAATTGGAAACTAAATAATCTGATCTTAAAGAATGAGTGGATCAAACAACAAATCATCAAAAGAATCAATAACTTCATCAAAGATAATGACAATAATGAGACAATATAACAAAACTTATGGGACACAGTAAAATCAGTTTTTAGGGGAAGTTTTATATCACTAAGTGCTTACTTGAATAAAATAGAGAAAAAGGAGATCAATAAATTGGGCATACAACTGAAAAAGCTAGAAATAGAACAAATTGAAAATCCCCAATTATACACCAAATTAAAAATACTGAAAACCAAAGGAGAGATTAATAACATCGAAATTATGAAAACTGTTGAAGTAATAAACAAAACAAAGAGCAGGTTTCATTGAAAAAAAAACAATAAAATCAATTAATCATTGGTTAATTTTATTAAAAAAAAAGAAAGAAGAAAACTGAATTACCAGTATCAAAAATGAAAAGGGTGAATTCACCTCCAATGAAGAGAAAATTAAAACAATAATTAGGAATTATTTTGCCCAATAGGATGCCCATAAATGTGACAACCTGAGGGAAATGGATGAGTATTCATGAAAATATAAATTTCCCAGGTTAACAGAAGAGGAAGTAAGTTACCTAAATAACTCAATCTCTGAAAAAGAAATTGAGTAAGACATCAATGAACTCCCCAGGAAAAAAATCTCCAGGGCCATATGGTTTTACATGTGAATTCTATCAAACATTTAAAGAACAATTAATTCCTATACTTTATAGACTATTCGGGAAAATAGGTGAAGGAGTGTGGCCAAATTCTTTTTATGAAATAAATATGGTACTAACACCTAAACCGGAAAGAGTCAAAAGAGAGAAAGAAAATTATAGACCAATTTTCCTAATGAATATAGATGCGAAATTTTAAAATAAAATATTAGCAAAAAGATTGCAGCAACTTATCATGAGAGTAATACACTATGACTAGGTAGGATTTATTCCAAGAATGCAAGGCTGGTTCAATATTAGGAAAACTATCAGAATAATTGATCCCATCAACCACAAAACTTGCTAACCATATGAAACCATATGATTATCTCAATAGATGCAGAAAGAACTTTTGACAAAATATAACATTCATTCCTGTTAAAAGCACTAGAAAGAATAGGAATAAATGGATTCCTCCTTAAAATTATAAGTATCATATACTTAAAACCATCAGGAATCATTATATGTAATGCGGGTAAGCTAGATCTATTCCCAATAATATCCAGGGTGAAACAAGGATGTCCATTATCACCCTTATTATTTAATTTGTTACTAGAAATGTTAGCTTTAGCAATAAGAGAAGAAAAAGAAATTGCAGGAATTAGAATAGGAAAAGAAGAAACTAAGTTATCACTCTTTGCAGATGATACAATGATTTACTTAGAGAATCCTAGAGAATCAAGTTAAAAAACTACTTGTAATAATAAAAAAATTCAGCTAAGTTACAATATACAAAATAAATCCATGCAAATCCTTGGCATTCCTATATATTACAAACAAAGCCTAACAGCAAAAAATTAGAAAGAGAAATTCCATTCAAAGTCACTGTAGACCCTATAAAATATTTGGGAGTCTATCTGCCAAGAAAAACCCAGGACCTATAAGAATATAATTATGAAACACTTTTCACACTAATAAAGTCATATCTAAATAAATGGGAAAAAATCAGTTGGTGGTGGTTAGGCTGAACTAATATAATTAAAATGAGAATTTTATCTAAATTAATTTACTTATTCTGTGCCATATCAATCAAACTACCAAAAATATTTTACATAGCTGGATAAAATAATAACATAATTAATCTGGAAGAACAAAAGGTCCAGAATATAAAGGGAATTAATGAAAAGAAATGCCAGGGAATGTGGCCTAGCCATACCAGATATTAAACTGTAATATAAAGTAGCAGTCATCAAAACTACATGGTACTGGATAAGAAACAGAGTGGTGGATTGCTGAAATAGGTTAGGTACACAAGATGCTGTAGACAATGACTATAGCAGTCTATTCTTTGATAAACCCAAAGCATCAAGCATCTGGTTTAAGAATTCACTATTTCACAAAAAAAAATGCTTGGAAAATTGGGAAACGTTATAGTAGAAACTGGGAATAGACCAATACCTTACGCTGTATACAAAAATAAAGTCAAAATGGTTCATGATTTAGGAATAAAGGCTGATATTGTAAAAAGTTTTGGAGATCAAGGAATAGTTTATGGGAAAGGGAAGAATTCATGACACAACAAGAGATACAGAGCATTACAAAATGCAAAATGGATAGTTTTGATTATGTTAAATTGAAAAGTTTTGTGTAAACAAAGTTAATGTTTGGAGGGAAGCAAAAAGGGAGAAAATTTTCACAACCAGTGTCTTTGATAAAGACCTCATATCTAAAATATACAGGGAACTGAGCCAAATTTATAGGAACACAAGTCATTCCCCAATTGAGAAATGGTGAAAGGAAATGAACAGGCAGTTTTCAGAGGAAGAAATTAAACATATCTATAGGCATCAGAAAAACTTCTCTAAATCACTATTGATTAGAGAAATGCAAATCAATATAACTTTTAGCTACCACATGTCTCTTATCATATTGGCTAACACGACAAAACAGGAAAATGATAAACGTTGGAGAGGATGTAGGAAAATTGGAACACTGTTACATTGTTGGTGGAGTTGTGAACACTTCCAGCCATTCTGGAGAGCAATTTGGAACTATGCCTAATGGGCTATTAAAATGTGCATACTCTTTGACCCAGCAATACCACTTCTAGGGCTGTATCCCAAAGAGATCACTCAAGTGTGAAATGTGCATACCCTTTGTCCCAGCAATAAAACTTCTAGAGCCGTATCTCAAAGACATCACACAATTGTGAAAGTGACCCGTATGTACAAAAACATTTATAGCAGCCCTTTTAGTGGTAACAAAGAATTGTAAATCAAGGGGATGCCCATAAATTGGGGAACAGCTAAACAAGTTGTTGTATATGAATGTAATGGAATACCAATGTGCTATCAGAAATGGGGAAGATAGGGACTTCGTAATAATCTGGAAAGAACTACATGACCTGATGCTGAGTGAGGGGAGCAGAACCAGGAGAACACTGTGCACAACCAGAGTAATATTGCTGCTTTGATGACTAACTTTGATAGACTTGGCTCTTCTCAGCAATACAAGGTTCAAAGACAGCTCCAAAGGACTCATGATGGAAAGAGCTATGTACATCCAGAGAAAGAATTATGGAGCCTAAATGCAAAATGAGGAAAACTATTTGCTCTCTCTTTTTTTCTCTTCTTTTCTGATTTTGTTTCTTCTTTCTCATGATTCATTCCATTGGTCATAATTCTTCTTTATGACTTGTAAATAAGTTTAATGTGAAGGTATATGTAGAACATATATCAGATTCTATACCATTTGGGGGGGGAAGGAAATGGAAATTTGGAACTTAAAAACTCGTGGAACTGAGTGTTGTAAACTAAAAATTAAAACTCTGATAAAGAAAAAGAAGATTATTTTGGTATAAGAATTGATGAGCAGGATGCTTTCAGAAAACGTAGAAAAACTTACATAATATGACACAAAATGAAGTAAGCAGAACCAGGAGAAGAGTGTACACAGTAAAAGCAACATTATAAAATTATCTACTGTAAATGACTCAACTATTCTCAGCAATACAATGATCCAAGACAATTCCTAAGGACTTATGCAAAATGCCTTCCATCTCCAGAGAAAGAACTTAATAAGTTTGAATGAAGATTAAAGTATTCTTTAAATATATATATATATATATATATATATATATATATATATATATATATATATATATATCTTGTTTTTATTAAGCCTGTGCTTTCTTTTAAAAATTGGGTAATGTTGAATTATGTTTTGCATGAATCCATATGTATAACCTATATCAAATTGCTTGCCTCCTCAATGAGGCAGAAAGGAAACACAGGGGGGAGAGAATTTGAAATTCAAAATTACAAAAAAAGTTAAAATTATTTTTACTTGTTCTCGGGGAAAATTATTTAAAACATCAAAAAGAAAAGAAAATGCATTAGAACTGTTTGCTTTTTTTTTGATAGGAATGCAGAGAACCTCATAATGACTCATTTTTTCCAGCCTAGCTTGACAGTGGGATACAAACGGTGAGGTATGTGGACACCAAAAATGGTTTTGTGAGAGCAGAGTATGCATGACTGTTCTGACACCCATGGAAAGGCTATAAAACAGGCAAGAGGATGTATCAGACTCATACTGGAGGTCCAGTAGCCCATGAAGAGACACTGAAAAGGGGAGGTGGAAACTGGTAGCTTTGTCATCTGGCTGGAACTGAGAAGAGTACCTGTACATGGTGATAGTGCTCCCCGACAGACACTAGGGGTTGTGTATCACAAAAAAAGAAATTAAAAAACTGACAGCAGTATGACTGTGGTTCAGACTCTCATTTTCAGCATCCCATCTTATGTAGGAATAACCAATGCAGGAATACTAGACTAAATGGGAGCCTGCAAGTCTGACACTGAACTACCAGAATTTCCCACATGGCTGACAGAGGCTGAATACAGCAACAAACTGTATTCTTTCTGTACTCATGTTGAGACCCAAAACCAAGTCAATCACTTGAAGACCCTAGATTTGGGTGGGGGCAGTGGCAGTAGTCATGCTTTACCTTCTATCACTCTTTATCTGGGAAAACTGAAAACTTGTAGCTTCTCAGATCCTGGAGCAACACAGTACTTAATACTCCCCTAAAGTAATAATAGGAATAGCCCACACCTTCTATTCAGAAGTTCAGCAAGGTCCAGTCCTAGAATCAAGTCAAAAGAAAAGAAGTAGGGTGGAAAAATGAGCCAACAAAAAAAAATCCACCATAAATAGGTTTTGTGGTAGCATAAATTCAAGAAACAAATGCAGAAGAGAAAGGCTTAAACATTTTGAAGTTACATTTCAGAGAAAAATTTTGGGCAAAAATTCAAATATAACTCCTAGAAGAGGAGAAACAAGGACTGTAAGAATAGTTAAGATATGTTTATTAATGAAAGTATTTCAGAAAATGGAAAATAACTTACTGCTATTGAAGAAAGATTTAGAAAGGAAATGAAGAGCTTGGTGACAGAAATATAAAACTGTTTCTAAGCAAATACCTACCTGAAAGGTCAAATGGACTAAATAGAAACCACCAGGAAATAATAAAATAAACACAGATAAAAGACTGAAAAAGAGAAAAAAAAATCTAAGGTATGTCATAATGAAAAAAAAAACTGGGAAAACATCTAGGAGAAACAATTAAAAATCATGATTCTGTACAAATTTCATAACAAAAAAAACATGTCAGATTTCAAGAAATCTTAATACTGTTCTTATTTCTTTTTCTATATAAATATTTATTTTTAGTTTACAACATTCAGTTCTACATAATTATGAGTTCCAGATTTTCTTACTTCCCTCCCCACTCCCTCCCCAAGATGGCATGGAATCCCATATAGCTTCCATGTATAACTTTGCACTGAATTAACTTACACACTAGTCAAGTTATGAAGAAGAACTGTGATCAATGAAATGAATCATGCAAAAGAAGAAGCAGGACCAAAAAAAACCCCCAAAAACAAAAACAAAAGAGAGAAAAGAAAAAAAAAAAGAAGGGGTGAAGGCTATCGTGAAGCGTGCCTCAATCTGCATTCATACTTCATAGTTCTTTCTCTGGATGTAGATGGCATTCTCCATCGTGAGTCCTTTGCAGTTGTCTTTGTACCTTGTGTTGCTGAGAGGAGCGAAGTCTGTCAGGGTTGGTCATCACAGAATCCATATATCTGTGGTTGTGTATAATGTTCTCCTGACTCTGCTTCACTCGCTCAGCATTATGTCATGTAGGTTTTTCCAGGTTGTTATGAAGTCCGTATCATACTCATTTCTAATGGCACAATAGTATTCCGTTACCTTCATATACCACAGTTTGTTCAGACATTCCCCAATTGATGGACATCCCTTTGATTTCCAATTCTTAGCTACCACAAAAAGCCGCTATAAATATTTTTATACATATGGGCCTTTTTCTCGCTTGTGTGATTTCTTTGGGATACAGCCCAGGAAGCGGTATTGCTGGGTCACAGGGTACGAACATTTTTATACCCTTTGGGCATAGTTCCAAATTGCTCTCCAAAATGGCTGGATCAGCTCACAACTCCACCAGCAAGGTAACAATGTTCCAATTTTCCCACATCCACTCCAGCATTTATCATTTTCCTGTTTTATTATTTTAGCCAATCTGACAGGAGAGATGTGGTATCTAAGAGTTGTTTTGATTTGCATTTCTCTAATCAGTAGTGATTTAGAGTATTTTTTCATATGCCTATAGATATCTTTAATTTCCTCCTCTGAAAACTGCCTGTTCATATCCTTTGACCATTTCTCAATTGGGGAATGACTTGGATTACAATATATTTGGCTCAGTTCCCTGTATATTTTAGAAACGAGGCCTTTATCAGAGACACTAGTTGTAAAGATTTTCTCCCAATTTTCTGATTCCTTCCTAACTTTTGTTGCATTGGCTTTTTTTGTACAAAAACATTTCAATTTCACATAATCAAAACTATCCATTTTGCATTTTGTAATGCTCTCTATCTCTTGTTGGGTCATGAATTCTTTTCTTTTCCATAAATCTGATAAGTAAACTATTCCTTGCTCTCCCAAATTACTTATAATATCAGCCTTTACTCCTAAATCAGGAACCCATTTTGACTTTATTTTGGTATATGGTGTAAGATATTGGTCTATACCCAGTTTCTGCCCTACTATTTTCCAATTTTCCCAATACTTTTTGTGAAATAGTGAATTCTTAGCCCAGAAGCTGGACTCTTTGGGTAGTAGATTGCTATAGTTGTTGACTTCTCCGGCTTGTGTTCCTATCCTATTCCACTGATCCACAGCTCTGTTTCTTAGCCAGTACGAGGTAGTTTTGATGACTGCTGCTCTATAGTACAGTTTAATATCTGGTATGGCTAGGCCACCTTCTCTAGCATTTCTTTTCATCAGTACCTTAGATATTCTAGACCTCTTGTTCTTCCAGATGAATTTTGTTATTATTTTGTCCAGCTCAGTAAAAAAAAAAAATTGGTAGTTCAATTGGTATGGCAGTGAATAGATAGATTAATTTAGGTAAAATTGTTATTTTTATTATATTAGCTCGGCCTAACCATGAGCAACTGATACTTTTCCATTTATTTAGATTGACTTTATTGACGTGAAAAGTGTTTCATAATTATGTTCATATAGGCCCTGGGTTTATCTTGGCAAATAGACTCCCAAATATTTTATAGTGTCTACAGTAACTTTGAATGGAATTTCTCTTTCTATTTCTTGCTTTTGGATTTGTTATTAATGTATAGGAAGGCTGAGGATTTCTGTGGGTTTATTTTATATCCTGCAACTTTGCTAAAGTTGTTTATTATTTCAAGTAGTCTTTTACTTGATTCTCTAGGATTCTCTAAATAAATCATCATATCATCTGCCAAAAGTGATAATTTAGTTTCTTCTTTTCCTATTCTAATTCCTTCAGTTTCTTTTTCTTCTCTTATTGCTACAGCTAACGTTTCTAGTACCAAATTTAATAGTAGGGGTGATAATGGACATCCTTGTTTCACCCCTGATCTTATTGGGAATGCATCTAGCTTATACCCATTACAAATAAAGCTTGTTGATGGTTTTAGGTAGATGCTATTTATAATTTTAAGGAAGGTTCCATTTATTCCTATGCTTTCTAGTGTTTTTAATAGGAATGGGTGTTGTATTTTGTCAAAGGCTTTTTCTGCATCTATTGAGATGATCATATGGTTTCTGCTAGTTTTGTTGTTGATATGGTCAATTATGCTAATAGTTTTCCTAATATTGAACCAGCCTTGCATTCCTGGAATAAATACTACCTGATCATAGTGTATTATTCTCATGATAAGTTGCTGCAAACATTTTGCTAATATTTTATTAAAATTTTTTACATCAATATTCATTAGGGAGATTGGTCTATAATTTTCTTTCTCTGTTTTGACTCTACCTGATTTGGGTATTAGTACCATATTTGTGTCATAAAAAGAATTTGGTAGGACTCCTTCTTCACCTATTTTCCCAAATAGTCTACAAAGTGTAGGAATTAGTTGTTCTTTAAATGTTTGATAGAATTCACATGTAAAACCATCTGGCCCTGGAGATTTTTTCCTAGGGAGTTCATTGATGGCTTGCTCAATTTCTTTTTCTGAGATGGGGTTATTTAGAAATTTTACTTCCTTTTCTGTTAACCTGGGCAGTTTATGTTTTTGTAGATATTCTTCTATATCCCTAAGGTTGTCAAAGTTATGGGCATACAACTGGGCAAAATAATTCCTTATTATTGTTTTGATTTCCTCTTCATTAGAGGTGAACTCACCCTTTTCATTTTTGATACTGGTAATTTTATTTTCTTCTTTCTTTTTTTAAATCAAATTGACCAAAGGTTTATGAATTTTATTGGTTTTTTCATAAAACCAGCTCTTTGCTTTATTTATTAATTCAATAATTTTCTTGGTTTCAATTTTCTTAATCTCTCCTTTGATTTTCAGTATTTCAAATTTGGTATTAATTGGGGGTTTTCAATTTGCTCTTTTTCTAGCTTTTTCAGCTGTATGCCCAGATCACTGATCTCCTTATCCCTATTTTATTCATGTAAGCATTTAGAGATATAAAACTTCCCCTAAGAACTGCTTTTGCTGCATCCCATAAGTTTTGGTATGTTGTTTCATTATTGTCACTCTCTTGAATGAAGTTATTAATTGTTTCTCTCATTTGTTCTTTGACCCACTCATTCTTTAGAATTAGATTTTTTAGTTTCCAATTAATTTTTAGCTTATTTTTCCATAGTTCTTTGTTACAAATAATTCTTATTGCATCATTATCTGAAAAGTGTGCTTTGACTATTTCTGCCTTTCTGCACTGGATTGTGAGGTTTTTATGCCCTAGTCCATGGTCAGTTTTTGAGTATGTGTCATGTACCGCTGAGAAGAAAGTATATTCCTTTTTATACCCATTCAGTTTTCTCCAGAGGTCTATCATATCTGTCTTTTCTAAAATTCTGTTTACTTCCTTAACGTCTTTCTTATTTTAAGGTTAGATTTATCAAGTTCAGAAAGGGGGAGGTTGAGGTCTCCCAATATTATAGTTTTGCTGTCTATTTCTTCCTGTAACTCCCTTAACCTCTCCTCTAAGAACTTATATGCCATACCACTTGGTGCATATAAGTTTAAGAATGATATTGCTTCATTGTTTATGGTGCCTTTTAGCAGGATGTAGTGTCCTTCCTTATCTCTTTTAATTAAATCTATCTTTACTTTTGCTTTGTCTGAGATTAGGATTGCTACACCTGCTTTTTTTACTTTAGCTGAGGCGCAATACATTTTACTCCAGCCTTTTACCTTTACCCTGTGTGTATCACCCTGTTTCAAATGTGTTTCTTGTAAACAGCATATTGTAGGATTATGGTTTTTAATCCATTCTGCTATCTGCTTCCATTTTATGGGAGAGTTCATCCCATTCACGTTCACAGTTATGATTTCTATCTGTGTCTTTTTCTCCATGCTATTTCCCCCTGTTTATGCTTTTATTTCTCCCTTTCCCCTTCTCCTCCTCAACAAAGTTTTGCTTTTGACCGTCACCTTCCTCAGTTTACCCTCCCTCTTTATTTCTCTCCCCTATCTTACCATTTCCCTCTTGCTACTTCTCCCCTCCCTTCTGACCACCCCCCTCCTTTGTTTCCCCCTTTCCCCTCCTACTTCCTGTAGGACAAGTTAGATTTCTATACTTATCAGGCTATGTTATTCAGTTCTTGAACCAGATCAGATGACAGTGAAGCTCAAATACTGCTCTTCTCCCTTCCTTCTTTCCCTCTACTATAATATGTTTTTGTGCCACTTCATTTGGTGTAATTTACCCTTTTCTACTACCTCCTTACCTCTTCTCTCATAGCACTCCCTTTACATCTCTTACTTATGTTTTTTATCCTTATATCAGTTATTTATAAAGGCATTCACAATCTATGTGTATCCCTTTCAGTTGTCATAATAGCTGTACTATTCTCAAGACTGACATATATATGTATATATACAAAATATACCTAAGATTATATAATCCTATATAAAGATGCAAATAATTTGCCCTTATTGATTAATAAGGTTTGTGGGGATTTTTCCCCCTGTTTACCTTTCTATGTCTCTCTTGAGTTTTGTATTTGGAGATCAAATTTTCCATTGAGTTCTGCCCTTTTCACCAGGAAGGTCTGCAATTCCCTTATTTCGTTGTATGTCCATCTCCTTGCCTGAAAAACTATGCTTAGTTTTGCTGGGTAGTTGATCCTTGGTTGGAGTCCCAGCTCCTTTGCCCTTTGGAATATCATATTCCAATTTCTCCTGTCTTTTCATGTGGAAGCTGAGAGATCTTGCATGATCCTGACTGTAGTTCCACGATATTTGAATTGTTTCTATTTGTCTACTTGAAGTATTTTCTCCTTGACTTTGTAGTTCTGAAATTTGGCTGTGATATTTCTTGGTGTTTTCAGTTTGGGATCTCTTTCAGGAGGTGATAGGTGAATTCTTTCAATGACTATTTTGCCCTCTGGTTCTAGGACCTCTGGACAGTTGTCTTTGAAAATTTCTTCGAAGATACTGTCAAGGTTCTTTTTTCATCGTGGATTACTGGTAGACCAATAACTCTTAAATTGTCTCTCCTGGATCTATTTTCCCAATCAGAGATTTCACATTTTTTTTTCTATTTTTTCATTCTGTACATTTTGTTTTACTACTTCTTGGTGCCTCATGGATTCATTAGCTTCCACTCGCTCAACCCTAATTTTTAATGAGTTAGTGTTTTCATTTTGCTTTTGAGTCTCCTTTTCCAATTTGTTGATTTTGCCTTTCAGGGTGTCATTTTCTCTCTCTAGATTCTGAATCTCCATAGCCATTTCGCCAATCTTTTTTTCCATATTTTCTTTTAGCTCCCTAGTTTGGTTTTTAAAATCCTCCTTTAGCTCTTCCAGCGGTGCTTTTTGGGCTGGAGAGCAGTTCACATTACCTTTTGAGGTATCAGATGTATCTATAGTGTCATTGCTGTCCTTTTCCATATTGGTATTTTGATCCTGCCTGTCTCCATAAAAAGAATCAATGGTCCTTGATTTTTGTGTGTTCTTCTTCATGTTGGTTTGCCTTTTCCTGGCTTTACAACAAATTTCTCCCTTTGGGGCTCAGGGCTCTCTGTCCCAACTTTCTTATTCTGGGGATTGTGAGTCTAGAATTATAGCCTTCAGTTTCCTGAGGTGTGGGGGAGGGATCTGGCTCCCTGCCGTCTCACTCCCTTTGGGTGCTCTCCAGCACTGTTGCTCTTCATTAATGGTCTCAGGTGTTTGTTGTTTGAGCTGATGTCTGGCACTTCCCCTGGGGGAGCACGATTATGTCTGGGCTCCTGGTGTTGATCCCTGCCGGCTCTGCCGCTCTGGGACTAATGAACTTCTACCAATTGACCACTGAAGCCCCACTTCTTTCTTCTCTGGTCCAGCGTTCTTATTTTTTTCCCAAGGAATTCTCTGGGTGGGGACGGGAGGTATTGGAGCCATTTACCTGGACATTACATCTCCCAGAAGTTCAAGAAGCCAAGTTTCTGGGCTGCAAGCGTCAGGAGTTGATGTTTCACGGCCAGTGGCGTTGCGCTGCCTCTCATCGCTTCCACAGACTGCTGTCCTGTGTTGGGAGGAGTGGGGATCTCAGTCAGTTTTGGGCGCCCAGGTTTCTCCCAGCCTGTATCCCACGTGGGTTTCCCACATGCTCCCCACACCGAGCACTCTCCAAGCCTACAGATTCGTGCCTTCAGTCTTTCAGACTCTCCCGGCTTGGAAATTTGCCAGACTCAGACTGCTCACTGTTTCTAACTCTCTCAAATCTGCTCAAATTCACTTTTTTATCGGAATCTGACAGACCTTGTGAGAGAGCTCCAGTAAGATGCTGTTTTCATGCGACCATCTTGGCTCCCTTGTCCTTATTTCTTGCAACCATAGGGTAAAGTGGAAATGGAAAGAATCCACCAGTCATCCCCTGAAAGAACACCCTCCCAAAAAAAAGCTCCTAAGAAATCATACACAAAATCTAGTTATCAGGTCAAAAAAAAATAATAGTGCAAGCAGCCAAGAAGAAAGAATTAAAGTTCCAAGGAGCCAAAGTCAGGATTACACATAATTTAGTAGCTACCACTATAAAGGAGAGAACAATATTCCAGGGGAAAAAGGATATGAACATACTCAGAAGAACTTACACAGAAAAACTGAATGTCATGTTACGGGGGCAAAAATAGATCTTTAATGAAATGCAAAACATCTAAGCATTCCTGATTTAAAAAAAAAAAAACAGATATGTGTAGAAACTCTAATGTTAAACATGGGAGTGAAAGGAAACCTAAAAGAGAAGATAAAATGAATAGTGAAAAAGAATTAAAGGATAAACTTCTTATATACAAATATGGGGAAATGATACTTTGGAGCACTATTATTACCATCGAAGATTACAGGAGTCCAATTAAACAAATGCTGAAATGTTATCTGTTATACATTGATGAACTTAAGAAATAGAAAGAGATAAGAAGAGAAATGCACTGTTGATGGGGGTGCATGGGGTCAGGTAAAATGATCTCATATAATCATTGCACACAAGTAGAAATAAATACAAACACTGAGGAAGTGGAATGTGAGAGGATGGAATGGCTCACACTCAAAATTCCCTCTCATTTGTAACTAGCAGTTAAAGGAAGAATACATAGAAACTCAGCTAGGTACAGAAATACATTTTATTCTACAGGGAAATAAGAAAGAAAGGGGAGAAAGGAAAGTGAGAATTTGAGGTAGGACTGTTTAAGGGAGCCCTAGGCAAACAAACTTTCTTGTTGTAGTTAAACACTTTCAGTTACATCTGACTTTTTGTGACCCCATTTGGGGTTTTCTTGGTATAGATACTAGAGTGGTTTGCCATTTCTTTCTCTGGTTCATTTTACAGATGAGGAAGTGAGGGAAAAAGTGTTATCTAGGGTCACATGGCTAGTAAGTGTCTGAAGCTGGATTTGAACTCATGAAGATGAGTCTTCCTAAAGTTCAAGTGCAGTCCTCCAGGTGACCTAGTCATCCCCTCCCCACAAAATACTTGCAGTTCAGACAAATATTTATAGCTCTTTGAAGTGGCAAAATAGGAATGTTATGGGATACTCACAAATTAAAGAATGGATGAAAAAGTTATGGTATATAAATGTAATGGAATACTATTTTTCTAATCTCTCATCAGTGTGATGACTAAGCACACTGCCAGAGGATTAATGATGAAATATTTTACCTATCTTCTGAAAGAGAGTTGAGGAACCAAAATTAAGAAAAATGAAAAAGATATTTATGTGCACATATACACATGTACACATATATGTACATATACATATACTTACATGCACATACATATATGTGTATCTGTACATGGCCAATTTGGAAAATTCTTATGCTTGATTATATATATATATATATATATATATATATACACACACACACACACACACACACACACACACATATATATATATATATATATGTTTGAAGTAAGTTTTCTTTTTCTTGGGTTCTCAATGGAGGTTAGGGAAAGAGGAGGGTGAGAATATAGATTTTATCTGATTAAAAAATTAAATATATTTTTTAACTAACAAGATATGTTTTCTTTCCAGGTCGTGGTTATTCCATCTTTATAAGGCATGATTTTTGTCTTATGTTCACACAATTGCTACTATCCATTAACAATATGGATTCTATTGACATGTCCACCTCAATAAAGTTGAACTTACAAAATCATTGTTTCGATAATTATTATAGGAATCCCCCCCAAAATAAAAGTTGGCTTTCTTGCCATGGAAGGTATCAATTAAGATAAAAATGAAGAAAGCTAATGGGCTAGTCAGGCAGCCTAATTGAAAATGTTCAATAAATAAACTACCTAGTTTCAAAGTTGTTAACATTCTATAATGGATTTGACACATTTAAGTTTTTAAAGTTAACTCAAATGTCATTATTTGTATCAAATGGCAAGATAGGCTTATCAATAATGAATGTCTCTCTTTTCCAGTTCTTCCTGGATATAACCACCTAATTCTCTGTTAACATACTTTTAAAAAAATTCAATAATATTTGAAAGTGACTTCCCAGAAAATGAACTTGTTTATTAAGTCACATTGCTATTATGCTCACTTTATACATGAAAGAATTGGGCTGTGAGATGTTAAGATTAAAAAACATCCTGGTCTGTATGATTTCAATTCCTCCACTGTTTTCATTACACTTTGCTGTAGACATTTTTAGAATTGAGTCCAGTAGCTTTAAATTGTTATTCAGAACTTTACAATTGACTACAAACTACCTTTTTCTGTTTTGTCTTTGAAATACTTTAATCGATATATATAGACTTTTCAAACTTTTCAATTCTAACAATTTACTAATCCATTTTCCCTGACAGAATTCCTCCCTTCCTTCTTCCCTTCTTCTTTCCTTCTTCCTTTCATTTTTCCTTTCTCTCCTCCTCCCTCAATTTCTGCCTTCTTTCTTTTCTTCTTTCTCTCTCTCCTTCCTCTCATCCTCCCTTGAATATGAAAGATGTGTGTTTAATACATTTTTCTTTTCTAAAGTCTATGCCAAATGCAATTTTTTAAAAGCATAATATTTGCTCTATGATATTTAACATAATAACAGGAAAAGATAAGTCAGGTATAAAACTAACTTTTATACAAAATTTATTGCTCATATTTCTGCATTTCTTTGTTAAAAAGTGTGTTCCCCACAACAAATCTGTGAGGTAGGTAATGCAATTATGACCATCCTCATTTTAAAAATTTTGGGTTTATGGAAATGACTTGACTTGGCTAAGGTCAAACAACTAATAAAATGGATTTTTAACTTGGATTTCTGAATTCAAGTCTGGTATTTCTTCCACCACATCACAAATGTGATATGGGTAATGAGAAAGATAAAATTATTTTTCATGGGAGCTTAGAGGAAAAAGAGTCTGCTTTCATCAGGGTACATCCACAAAAGTATCATTGAATAGCTGATATTTAATACAGTACAGAATAATAAAGGATATTCTAACAATTGGACTTGCAAATCACAAGGTAAAGTTGGTGAAGCCTTATATTTGAGTTCATATCTATTCTCAATAATTTGCCTTTAATAAATTGAGACCCTTGTCCTTCCTATGACTTAGTTTCCTTATTTCTATGAGAAAGAGAAAGAGACATCTATATCTGTAAATTCATGAGAAAAGATAAATCTCCATTTTTAAATTCCCTCCACCAATTCAGCCAGTCAATTCATATAAAACATTATACTCTTTGTATTGAGAGGCACAGTAATTTCACTATTATCAAACAATTATTTGGTATAAGAGGCAAGAGTTGAACCCAGATCTTCTCAATTCCAGGGCCAGCACTCTAGTTAGTATACCACATTTCCTCTCTTACTTTTTTTCTTCCCTGTATGCTGTAGGGATATGTACTTCACAGTATTGTCATAATGAAAATTTTTTCTAAAATAAAAGCATTACATATATACATGCATATATATATATGAATTATTATTAGAATGTTAGAGATTGTATCTACATACCCAACACAACTTTGAATAAGCAACAACCAATTTTTACCTGAAATGTCTCAATAGAAGAATTAAATTTTTGTAGGATTTTTCTTTTTTTTCCCCAAATTTGAGTCCATGAAAATGCTTCAGAAACTCTTTCCTCATTTGACAATTACCACAGAATCTTTAAAACAGTTTCAACATGGAAAAAATGACTATCTAAATTATATCAATATATTTTATACAGCATATACAATAGCATTTTCATATTATACTATAAAAATTTAAACTTTTGGTTAAACTAGCAGGTTTTTGAAAGCAAATTATTGCGTTTGACTTCCTAAATTGTATTTATTTTGCTTGTTTTTTTTTAATTTTGGGATGTAAGCAGTAATTTGTGTTCTCATTGATATAAATCTACAAAGGAAACAAGATAAGAGCATACCAAAATTACAATATTTATCAAAAGCACATTGCATTTCCTTTTGAGTTCACTGAGATTAAATGTAAATGAAATCTTCCTATCAAATTACATCCACAAGGAAAAAATTAGATAAGACTGTGTTATCAGGAGTAAAATGTGATTGAATTGCTGGTTTTGCATTCGCTCATCTGGAACAGAGAAATAGGCGAATAGAAAAAGCAATGGTATTTAAGATGTCACTGTTATGTAGATAAAGTGATACTGTATTGAAAAAGCATAATCCTACCTGAACACATTTGGAAAAGTATTTTTTTCTTCCCAAATGCCAAATAAAAAGTAAAGTGTGACATTTTAAGTAAAGGGAAGTTTGTATCAGGTTAAATAAGGGATTAGAACAAAAATTAAACTTCTTCTCACCCACCCCAAGGGGAAAAATAGTTTTAACCCGTTTTCACATTTCCATGATGGCACTACAATACACTGAGTGATAACTGTAATATTGACATTCTCCTTAAATCACCATACTAACACATTTCCCTCATGTGGTCAATTAATACATCCTATTCATGTATATTTAGAAATATCCCGCATATCTGTGTCCTCATTTCTCTTTCCATTTGTCTGTAGTATTATCCTCAACCATGTTGCCAGTATTATTCACTGGTCATTTCATTATCATGTGTAATGAAAGAAGAGGTGAGATTTCTAGCAAGAATGTTTCCTTAGTCTTAATCTTATCTTAGCTCACCCCTCCCACTACCTCAAAATATCCAGATATCTGAAAACTAAAGGAAAAGACAATAATAACAGAGAGAAAAGAAAAGAAATAATCACACACACACACGCACACACACAAAAACTCATGGCAGGAGTGAAGAAAACAATATGCAGACTAATGTAAAAACACATCAAACCCTAAGGCAGTAAATAAATGCTGTAGGATAAATGCAATCAGGGCAAAATTTCTAGAAGAAATGGAGATTCCAATATTAAAAAATAGATTCCTAAAAATGGAAACAGAAGACCTGAAAGACCACTAAAATGGGTTAACAGCTTAATTAAATAATTCAAGGAAGAGATAAGGGGGGAAACTTAACATAGTTTAAAGGAAAAAAAGAGAGCAGTTTAGAATGGAAAGTAGAGAATAAAACAGTGATTATTGAAAACAAATGAATGGTGGAAAAAAACACAACAATGTAAGGATATAATGATTAGTCAATATAAGAGGAAAATTTTAAAACAGCAGCAGGAACATTAGAAGGGCATTTGAAGTCACTAAAAAATACTTTACCCAGATTTATTCACTGAAATTATTTTCCTTGTGTTGACAATGGATATCTGTGCTTTACTCAATTATTGAGGAAACTTCTTCCATTTATAAATAATGCTAGATCTTTGTTTTAGATAGTTTCTTCTGCTAAAGAAAGAGCAATTGGTTCCTCTTGTTAATGTTGTTGTTGTTTGTTAACACAAATGAATGTACATTTTGTTCAAGGCCTTTTTCTGTATCAATTTATGTTAAAATTGTATTGTTTTTATTAATATTGCCTATTTTGTTTATTATTTTCCTAATGATGAACTTCCCTTGGATTCCTGATATAAATTCAAATGGGTCATAGAGAATATTTTTAATGTATTTCTGTATCCTAATATTTTGTTGAACATTTTTACATCAGTATCACTAATGACAGTGGTCTCTTACTTCCTTTCTCTACTTTCTGTCTGTATTGGCTTTGGTAACGAGTATTTTTCTCTACTTTTACAAACATTTGATATAATCAACTGAATAATTGCTCTTTGATTATCTATATAATTCGTTTGTATGTTCATCTGCACCTGGTATTTTTTTCTCTCCCACAATGGGAGTTAAATAATAACTTGGTCAATTTCCATTTATTAGATAGGGACATATACATTATCTGTTGTTTTCTTCACCTAAGCATTTTGTATTTATGCAAATGTTTATCCATTTCATATCAGTTTTCACTTTTGAGGGTATATAATTGAGTGTAATAGCTTTGGACTGAAGAGTAAGAACAAGACTGATTCCATCTTGGAGCACCCTTGACAATTATGATCAATATGACAAGCATATTCTTATTAAATCACAAGGACAAATATAAGGTAAAATTTTTTAGAGTGTAAAGCATAGATAACATTGGATTAGAATGAAAATATTGAAATCACAGAATGTTACAGCATTCATGACATAAAACTATACCATTTGGAATTGGGAAAGTACTCAGAGCAATCTGAATGTCTTCATGTTAGCAAATAAATGTGTTATTTAGCTTAAAATGACTGTTTTTCACTATCTGGTTTTTGACAGATTTGGAGGTTCCACTGAGATCTACTCTGTGTAATCGCACCTGATGTATCAGGACCCTAAGCGGTGAAAAATTCATCTTAGCAGGCCTGACTGCTCCATTAACCTGACTCCTTAGTTGGTGGGTGGATAAAAACCAGCTGTGGAGGTATTAAACTTTGGCTTTTGAAAACCCTAACTAGACTCTTCATTAACTTCTCTGTCAGCACTTATTTCTATCAGTCAAATTTTCTTTCTTCCTTTGTCATTTATGTTAAAGCTCTTTATTTACTATTGTGTCTCTGTACTTTGTTTTCTAAATAGAAAATAAAGATAGCCAAACCATGCTGCCTCATGTCCCTCCTCGCCCACAGAAAAAGGGCAACCTTGGAGCCAGAATAAAAGATTTTCCTTAATTTAACATATTCATCTTAGCAGAACTTTTGGAAGTGTATCTCTCTAGGATTGTTAAAGGTAGAGACTGGGAGCCAAGATGGCAGAGTAGAAGCAGGGACCTGATTGAGCTCTCCACCCAAACCCCTTAAAACACCTGTAAAATGATTCTAAATGAATTCTGGAGCAGCAGAAGCCACAAAATGACAGAGTGAAGGAGGTTTCTAGCCCAAGACTATCTGGAAGACCAACAGGAAGGTTCTATTGCACGAGGATCAGAGGAGTGGACAGCCCGGCATGGGCCATACTGGCAGAGATGGGACTGGAGCAGGCCTCAGGGGACTGAATCACTGGCAGCTGCAGTGGTTTCCACACTTCTCAACCCATAGACACCAAAGACAGCTTTGAAGGTCAGCAGGAAATGTCTCTCACCTGGGTGAGAGGGAAGCCTTTTCTAGGCCCAGCCAGAGGCATAAGGTGGTGGCAGCCACTGCTGCAGTGGTGGCTGCTTCTGGATCTCTTGTCCTATGGAGTGTGGGGGAATCAAGTGGGTGATCAGGTTTGCAGTCCTGGATGGCAGTCCTGGGGTGAGGAGGAGCACTAGCATGGTGGAGCTCGTGGTAGTTGTAGAGAGGCAATCCTCCTCACAGTTCCAAGACAGAAAGGAGTACTTGTGGTTGCTCACAGACCAGAGTGCAAGCCAGGAAAGGAGCGGACACTTCTCTTGATCATACCACTTTGGAAGAACTGGAAATTTATAGGTCCCTAGAAATATCTCTGAGGAAACTGCACAAAACCCCTAAAGCTTGGGGCAGTACACCCTCCACTTTACAAAGAGCTCAGGGATAAAGTAACTGGCTAGGAAAATGAGAAAACAGGGGAAAATAAGACTACAGAAGATTACATTCTTGGCAAAAAGGCATTTTCTTATGTTCTTAGTGATGAGGAAGTTCAAGGCACACAGCCAGAGGAAGACAACAAGGTCAAGGCTCCTATATCCAAAGCCTCCAAGAAAAACATGAAATGGCCTCAGGCCATGGAAGAGCTCAAAAGGGATTTTGAAAATCAACTAAGAGAAACCAAAGAAAAATTGGGAAGAGAAATGAGAATGATGCAAGAAAATCATGAAAAACGAGTCAACAATTTGCCCAAGGAGACCCAAAAAGTGCTGAAGAAAATAAGACCTTTAAAAATAGATTAATGCAACTGGCAAAAGAGGTCCAACAAGTGAATTAGAAGAAGAATACCTTAAAAAGCAGAATTGGGAAAATGGAAAAGGAGGTCCAAAAGCTCACTGAAGAAAATAATTCCTTAAAAATTAGAATGGAGCAAATGGAAGCTAATGACTTTATGAGAAATAAATAAATTATAAAACAAAACCAAAAGAATGAAAAAATAGAAGACAATGTGAAATATCTCATTGCAAAAACAACTGGCCTGGAAAATACATCCAGGAGAGATAATTTAAAAATTATTAGACTATCTGAGAACGATGATGGAAAAAAAGGCTAGACATAATCTTTCGAGAAATTATCAAGGAAACCTGCACTAATATTCTAGAACCAGAGGGTAAAATAGAAATGAAAATAACCCACTGATCACCTTCCCAAAAGGAAAATTCCTAGGAATATTGTAGCCAAATTCCAGAGTTCCCAGGTCAAGGAGAAAATATTGCAAGCAGCCAGAAAGGAACAATTCAAGTATTGTGGAAGCACATTCAGATAACACAAGATCTAGCAGCTTCTACACTAAGGGATAAGAGCACTTGGAATATGTTATTCCAGAGGTCAAAGGATATAGTATTAAAATCAAGAATCACCTACCTCAGCAAAACTGAGTATAATATTTTAGAGGAAAAATGGAATCTCAATGAAAGAGAGGACTTGAATAGAAAATTTGACTTTCAAATACAAGAATCAAGAGAAACATGAAAAGATAAACAGGAAAGAGAAGCGATAAGGGATTTATGAAAATTGAACTGTTTACATTCCTACATGGCAAGATGATATTTGCAACTCAGGAGACCTTTCTCAGTATTAGAGTAGTTAGAGGAAATATGCATAAATACATATCTATCTATCTATTTATCTATCTATCTACGTGGGTATATGTGTATACATATGTATGTGTATTTACTTATATATACGTTTATACATGTGTATATATGTATATATCGTGTGTGCATGCATGTTTGTATATATGTGCATATACGTACATATATGTATGTGCGTATATGTGTAGACAGAGAGCATAGTGTAAGCTGAATATGAAGGGATGATACCTAAAAAATAAAATTAATTGTTGGGAGGAATGTACTGTGAGAAGGAAAAAGGGAGAGGTAGAATATAGTAAATCATCTCACATAAAAGAGGCAAGAAAGAGCTTTTACAATGGAGGGGGATAGGAAGAGGTGAGAGGAAATAAGTGAACCTTACTCTCATCGGATTTGGCTTAAGGAGTCAATAACATACACAATCTATTAGATATGGAAATCTATCTTACCCCACAGGAAAACAGGGGGGAAGGGGATAGAAGAGGCAAAATAATAGAAAGGATAGCAGATTGGGGGAAGGGGTAATCAGGAGAAAATACTTTTGTGGAAGGACTGGTCAAAGGAGAAAATAGAAGAAATGGAGAGCAGGACAGGATAAATGGTAATATAGCTAGTCATTCACAACATGACTGTTGTGGAAGTGTTCTTCATGACTACACATGTATAACCTATATTGAATTGCTTGATTTCTCAATGAGGATGGGAGAGAATGTGGAACTCAAGGCTTTAGAAATGAATGTTAAAAATTGTTTTTCCATGCAACTGGGAAATAAGATATATACTCAATATAGTATAGAAATCTATCTTTCCCTACAGGAAAATAGAAGGGAAAAGTAAAAGAGAAGGGGATGGGGGGGGAAATAGAATGGAGGGCATATTGGAGGAAGGGGTAATCAAAATGCAAGCTGTCTTGGAGTAGGGGGATGGGAGAGAGGGGAGAAAATTTGCAATTCAGAATCTTGCGAAAGTGAAGGTTGAAAACTGAAAATAAATAAATTTTTAAAAAGTAAAAAAAAATAAAAATGTAGAGACTGTGTTATTTGTATACTAATGCACTCACCCCACCTTCCCTGGAGAGTAAGAGACTTTTATTGCTTTAATGCCAAGAAAAAAGTGATGATTTTGCAAATTTATATTTGATTTCTGAGTTGAGAAGTATGTTGTAAACTGAAATTTATTTCCCCTTTCAATCCTGAGAGAAGAAGCTGGAGGTGTCTACGTGTATGTATGTATCTATGTATGCATGCATGCATGTATGTGTATCAGTAATTAAGGTGGGACTTTTTTACTCTTTTCTATTTTGGAGCACTTAATCAAATGCCCTTGATGAGTCCAGGCCTTTGTTTCTTTGATTGTACCAGGAGTCTGTGATGACTTCTTTATCTCAAGGGAAAGCCTAGTTTACATGGGTTTGAGTCACATGTTTGTGACACCAGAAGCTTTTAGGTCACATGGGTTTGAGTTGTATGTTGTGACTCCCTTTGACTCTGAACAGAGTATAAATACTCAGAGGTTGGCATTTTTCCTTTGGGGATTCACTCATGGAAGGAGTGTCAACAATCTGGGCAAGCCATTGTAACTGCCCCCCAGCTTTGCTAACTCAGACTCAATGGTTCTTACATGGCAACTATGAATTGTGATTTGGTGTGTTTATATTGTCTCTGTTTGTAACTTGTTTGAATTGGCTCTGAAGTTCAGGGTGCTGGCTTTTTCCCCTGAATTAAGTGAGTTATATATGTATATTTGATTAAAGTGAGATTGTTAACCCCTTAAAGTTAGAAAAGCAGATCAAAGAACTTTTGCTGGCAGCTCTTGTTGCTAGTCCTATTGGGTCTCAGCAGTAGCTGCTGGCCAAATCATTGTTACAGTATGTATGATGAAAGTATTTTGAATTTTAATTTGAGACCAGAATAACTGAGATTGGCCTGCAGTGACTTGATGCAGGAAAAGATTGATCTAAAAATAATGCTGGCTGAAGATACCCTTACTAATTATATGGATAAGAATTAATGGACATATCATGACATTTCTTAACACACAATATATATGTGATAGCCACTTGAAGAATCTTTCTTTTTTCTCCATGCTAAAACACTTGTGACAAATGCTAGGGTATAAAAATACTAAGGGCAATAAATAAAGAGCATATCTGATTGGTATACAGGGGAAGGAAATAAACTAGATAGAGGTGGGGAAAAGAAAATTATGCCAGGAGAGAATAGAATTCATTGCTACTAGTCCATCCCCTGTCCCTAATACTTTTCTACCATGTCTCACCTAGCAAAAATTATCTCTGTTGAAGAAGAGGAGAATAAAGACTCTCTTATGTTAAAGGGTTTCAATAAAAATAACAGTTTCCTTTATCCTTCCCAACAGAAATCAAGACATGGAGTAAAACTTCATATCCAAGTCTACCACTTGATACCCAATTTGGAAAATAAAGCATCCAGGACAGAAATTTACAAATGTCCATTTTTGCCCTGGGGGGTGGGGAAACCTGTGAGGAAGGAAATAGCTAAGAATTGCCCTAAATATAAAGATAACCCCTAAAAACTTAAATAGATATAGAACTTACTGATCATCACACCTTTCTCATTAATAAAATAACCCACAAAATACCACACCTGGTTCCTTTCAGCATTGAAAGCTTGATTTTATAGATCTGTGACTCAAAAGTTCAAGGATAACTTTGCAAACCCAGGATCTGGAGTTCCCATCAGAGGTCCAAGAGATCTTGTGAGAATCTCAAAATATAGGTAGAAAAAGTAAGCATATGCACAGATATTCTATTCTTTGGTTACCCAAATAAAACTAATGTCCATTGAGAAGTGAAGTCTACAGATTTCTTTGTATTTCTCTATACATATTTTCAAGCATCTTCTTAAAAATAAGCACTCATAAGAAAAAAAATCACTATGTAAATTTCAGGTTGTGTACTAGAGATATATTTTAGCATAGATGAATTCCAAATGATCCCAGACAACCAAAATGTTCCTCAACTTCAATACAAGTAACAACTCAGGAAATTTTTAAGCCTGTTTAATAGTCTTTCTTTTTCACATAGGTTAATCCTAAGCAGTGTAATTAAGTTTTTATTACGGAGAAACTTACTATTCAAGATTTTTCTCAATGTCACTTGACAATATCATAAGGACACTGAGATGTCTATAGACAAGATGGGAATCTTCAGGTTTAGAGAGTACATGTTTTTGTATAAAATAGTTAGCCAACAGTTATTGTCCTAACACAAAAGATTTTCCTCTTAGAAAGATGGGGCAAGTGAAGAGGAAGAAGATCTAGATGAACTTGGATTAGCCTGCACAGTTAGTACTAATAAAACAAGTACTTTCTTTAAAAACCATTAACCTGTTTCTGAGGCAAGATGTTATAAAATGTAAACAAATATGTCATACAATTAGAATAAAAATATAGAAACTCTAGAATATTATAACATCTTTTACATTTCCCCAGTATTGCTAAAACACTAAAGCCCCTTTTAAAACATCTCCCCCTCTCCCTTGTGATTTGTAAAATTGCCATATGCTCAGACCATTCTGATTCTGTGTCTTTGTCAGGAAGGAAAATATGTTTTGGTCTTCAGTGATTGCTTTTCTCTATATGGATTTTTTTAATTGCCTTCAATTTTTTTTATTTCCTCTTGATTTGTTTCAAATTATCCCAATTTAAATTCTTACTTATCTCCCTCTCTTTGTGTGAATCTAAGTAATGGTTTATTTATTTAACTGATCATTAACAATAACTCATTTTTTCTTTGTCTTGGTGCTTACATTTTCTGATGTTTTAGAATTTTTTGTCTTTACTTGGGGAGGAGAATTAGGAATTTTTTTTCCATATTTTTTCCATATTTAATTAAATGATTTTCATTTCTCTTTATAATGATTTAAGTATTGATATTTTCACCTAGGATTATTTAAAGTGATTTCCATATGATTTGATGTATTATGCTTTAGCATGTTTTTGTCACATTATTTTGAAAATTTGAAAATTCTTTTATTATTGAAGACTATAGAATATATAATTTAACTACGAAATCTTTTCTTCAAATTTTTTTTATTGAGTATAATATATATTGCATAGTAGATTATAAAGCCTGCATTGAACATTTTGGCTCCTGCATTTCTTTATTAGTTCTTTATGACCAGGATCAGTTTTATAAAAATGTTATAAAAACCTGAAAATTGGTATGCTCTATATTATCCCCACTGATTAAATCACCTAAGGTCTATCATATTCAGTTTTTCTAATATTATTATATATCTTCACTTCTTAGTTATCTATCAATTTTTTCTTAGTCTGATGTAGAAAGTACTTGGAAATTCCCAGTAATTCATTTTTTGCTGTATAATTTCCCCTATATTATAGCTAGCTTTTCCTATGTCTACTTAGATGTTGTGCAATTCATTGCATTTATATTTTATGCCTTGAAGCATATATTTTGTTCCTTGCTTATCACATCTCCAATAATGTTCACTGTTGCATATTCTGGGATCATGACCGATACCCATAATTTTTAGATTCAGCAAAAGCATAAAAGATCCCACACCAACCACTTATTGGAATTGTATATGTCTTTTTTTTTAATTTTGTAAACATTTTTAATTAATTTGATTTTTCATTTTGATCCATTCTGTGACTCTCCTTGATTTTGTTAGGTGGTTCATATAATTTATAATCACAGGTTATTATGGTTAGGTTTTACTTTTTCCCTTCCTCATATATCACTCTAATATTAACTACTTTTGCCAGCCATGTACCTTCTTTTAGAAGAAAAAATAATAAAGGTCAAAGAAGAAGAATGAAAATAGCCAAGGTTTGAATAGTTGGTTCTGTAATCTTCATCTAGCTCTAATCCAAAACATTGGGTCCATTTTCTTTTTTAAAAGGTAATGTTGTTTATATCTTTTGTTTTACATCACCTAAATTCATTATTCTTCATTCCTTCCTTCCTTCCTTCATCCCTCCCTTCCTTCCTTCCTTTTACTTTGTTTCTATCTCTTTCTTTCTTTTTCTTTTCCTTTCTTCCTTCTCAGAAAAATACCCAGATCCTCACTCTTTCTGCCATTCTCTCACTGACTTTTAGAAATGGTGGACCTCTAAAGATTCAATAGTTTTCATTCTCTCTTCAGAATATAAGAATATGAGCAGCATTTAGCCCTGAACAGGAATGCTTGGAAATCATAGTTAGATGTTATTAAAAGTCAATTACTCTCCTCTCAAGGGTTAAAGTCAGTTTGCCAAATTTAGGACTAGATGCAGGGCTGAGTTTTGGTGTGTGTCTGTGTGGGGGGGCTTTTGGTGTGTTGTATCAACATTGTATTCTTCCTTTTCTTGTATTTTATGCATCATGTCATGTGGTTCTGATTCTGGTTCTTTTCTTGTATGCTAAATTATTTTTCTCTGAACTATAAACACTGGAGTTTGTGTTCATACCACTGGATCTAGTAGACTCTGTGCGTGTGTGCAGGGGGGGGTGGTGATTTGTGGGTTTTGTCTAATTTAATGTAGTTCCAGCAGTTCTGGGTGCTTTTTCCTCTGATTTCTTGACTAGGAATGGTAGTAGTTGCAACATTTGCAATATGGTATTCAGAAATTTTTCATCATCATACTTTCCTGGAAGCTCAGTGATTCTTAAATGAATTATCTTTATAAATTTCAAGTCAATCTTTTTAAAAGTATATCTCTAACATATGCTACTTTTTCTGCTTTCAAACTTCCCTTAATAGTTAACTTTACATCTTTAAATTGTGGAGTGAAGTTTTCTCTATTGGAAAATACCCTTCCACCTTGATAGGGTCTCAGAATAGAGACTGAATTGGTTCAGCAGTGGTAATAGTGTATTTTGTTGTATTCTCTGTATATTTAGGTAACAGATTACACAAAATTTTCTGTTATTTTTCTCACTCATATTTTTTCAGGGCATGGGGTAAATAAAGATGAAATGAGGCACTTACCAGTCTTGGAACAGTTAATGAAAGGAGGTATGTTTTCCACTAACACAGCAAGATATGGGTCAGGGATACAATAGTACTTTGCTTCATTTGACTTGGCACCCTGATCTTCATACTAAAATGTGTCTTGGGGTGGAGCCAAAATGGTAGAACAAAAGCAGGGACTTGCTTGAGCTCTCCCCAAGACCCCTCCAAATACCTGTAAAAATGACTCAAAAATTCTAGAGCAGCAGAACCCACAAAATGAGAGTGAAACAAATTCTAGCCCAAGACAACCTGGAAGGTTCACAGAAAAAGTCTGTTGCACCAGTCTGAGAGAAGAGTCCAATCCAATGTGGGCCAGGCTAGCACAGATGGGGCTAGGGTAGGCCTCAAGGGACTAAATCACAGGCAGCTGTTGTGGTTCCCAGACTTCCCAAACCACAAATGCCAAAGACAACTTAAAAGATCAATGAGAAAACTTTATTGTACCTGGGTGAGGGAGGAGCAAGGTCTGGCCCAGCACCAGGGTGGGGGCAGTAGCAACAGTGGCAGCTTCTGGAGCTCTTGGTGCACAGACAGTGGGGGGACTGAATGGATGATCACAGGGGGTTTATAGGGATCACTTTGCTGTCACTGAGATGGAATTCTCTTGCTTTTCCTGTGCGTCTTTCTGCATCACAATACTGGGTTGTGGTCCTGGGGTGAGGAGGAGTTCTGGCTTAATGGAGATTGTGATGGCAGTGGAGAGGGAATTCTCTGCACAGTTATAAGGTCTAAAAGAATGTTTGTGGTCATGCAAAGACCAGAGCACAAGGCAGGAGAGGAATAAATACCTCTCCTTTGATCACACAAACTTGGAAGAACTGAAAATTTACAGGTCCCTAGAAATACCTCTGAAAAGAGCTGCACAAAATTCCTGAAGCTTGGGACAGTACAACCTCCATACTGGAAGCAGAGACCTACCTTAACAAAGACCTAAAATTCAAGTAATTGACTGGGAAAATGAGTAAACATCAGGAAAAAAGTCAGACTAAAGAATCTTATTTTGGTGACAGGGAAGAAGAAAACATACAGTTAGAAGAAGACAACAAAGGCAAAGCTCCTACATCCAAAGCCACCAAGAAAAATGTGAATTAGTCTCGGACCATGGAAGAGCTCAAAAAGGATTTTGAAAGTTAACTAATAGAAGTAGAGAAATAATTGGGAAGAGAAATGAGAGTGATGCAAGAAAATCATGAACCAGAAGGGAAAATAGATGTTGAAAGAATCCACTGATCAACTCCTAAAAGAGATCCAAAAGTGAAAACTCCTAGGAATATTGTAGCCAAATTTTAGAGTTCCCAGGTCAAGGAGAATATGTTGCAAACATCCAGAAAGAAACAATTTGAACATTGTGGAAACATAATCAGGATTTCACAAGATTTAACAGCTTCTACCATATGGGATTCGAGGGCTTGGAATATGATATTCCAGACATCAAAGGAGCTAGTATTAAAACCAAGAATCAAGTATAATCCTTCAGGAGAAAAAATAGACATTCAATGAAATAGAGGAATTTTAAGTATTCTTGATGAAAAGTCCAAAACTGAATGGAAAATCTGACTTTCAAATACAAGAAACAAAAGAAGTATGAAAAGGTAAACAGGAAAGAGAACTCATAAGGGCCTTATTAAAGTTGAACTATTTACAGTATTCTGGGTAAAGATGATTTTTGTAACTCAAGGGATCCTTCTCAGTATTAGGGTAGTTGGAGGGAATATATGTATATATATAAACATACATATATACATATATGTGTGTTTATATATACATACACAAACATATATGTACATGTGTATGTATGTATACACACATATACATACATATACAGAGACAGAGAGAAAGAGAGAGAGAAAGGGAGAGAGAGAGAAGGCACATAGTGAATTGAATATAAAGGGGTGGTATCTAAAAATAAAATTAAGGGGTGACAGAGAAATGTACTGGGAGAAGGAGAAAGGGAGAGGTAGAATAGGATAAACTATGTCACATAAAGAGGTAAGAAAAAAGTTTTTGCAATGGAGCAGAAGGGGGGTGATGAGAAGAAATGAGTGAAAATTACTCTCATCAGATTTGGCTTAAGGAGGAAATAACACACGCACTCAATTTGGTATGAAAATCTATCTTACCAAACAGGAAAGTAGGGGGGAAGGGGATAAGAGAAGGAGGAGGATAGAAGGGAGGGTTAATTGGAGGAGGGGTAATCAGAATCAAACACTTTTGAGGAGGCACAGGGTCAAAAGAAAGAACAGAATAAACGGGGGGTAGGATGGAGGGACATATTGTTAGTCTTTTACAACATAACTTTTGTGGAAGTGTTTTGCATGACCACACATGTATAACCAATATCGAATTACTTGACTTCTCAGTGAGGGTGGGTGGGGTGGGAGAAAGGGAGAGAATATGGAATTCAACATTTTAAAAACAAATGTTAAGAAATTGTTTTTACATGCAACTGGTAAATAAGATGTACTGTGTTGCAAACAAAAAATTAATTAATTAATAAAAAAGTAAGGGCTACTTATAAACCAAAAAAAAAAAAAAAAAAAAAGAAAAAGAAAGAAAACGTGTCTTGTAATCAGGATAGGATATGCCTAAGGACATCATGATTCAAATAATCTTCAGAAATCCACTAAGTCGGAGACACAGAATACATGTGTGTAGGACATTTTAATGCCTTTGGGTAACCAGGAAGCTGTGTTTGGAAAGTAGAAGCCAATTATTTTCCTAGGAAGTTTTATCTCTTCTTTTAGAAAATTGTCATGGCAACAAACAAAAGAGAAGGAGGAGTGGGGCCACCTCATATTTTGGAGATACACTTCTAGATATTAGACTTGTAACACTTTTATTTCAATTTGTTTCATTTTTATTGTTTTTGAAGTGATTTTAGAAGTAACTGTATATAGGGGTCACCATTCAGGTATTCATGTGACCATCTTATTTCCTAATACTTCACTTCAATATGTGTGTGTGTGAATGTGGGATTTATATCACTTATTCATAATATTTTTCATTGATTCTCTGAGGTTTTCTAAGTAATATATTGGATGAAGATAACTTAATCTCTTCTTTGTTATACTTTCCCCCTTAATTTCTTTCTCTTTTGTTATTATTGCAATTACCCTTCCTAAGAATAGGGTTTGATTGAGTTAATCAGTCAATTTTCACTACTCTGTTTAAAGCATGTGTCAAGATGATATCTCCTGATACTTTTGTCAAGGTAGAACAAAAATTCAATAAATCCGAGGTATGAGTTATATGTATACAAGCCTAGGCATCGATCAGTAATAGGTTTCACATCAGTTATGAAAATGTCCCTGTTCAATTTAGATGGCTTTGAAAAAAACCCAATATGAATTAGTCATATTTCACAAGAACTGTATTTGAATTTATTAAGAAAGCTTGATCATATGCTGTAAGTCCACTATAAAAGAACAGACCAGTTCAGAAATTAAAGGAATCTTAGAAACTTTCCAGACAAAGTCTGGAGAAGTTATTGCATACAGGAGAGGAAATTTTCTCAGCCTTTAATCCTTCTCTATCTCTACCCCAACCCTTACACACAAAACCTTTAACCAGAGAACCTTTGGAGTTTCAGAGGACTTTAGCTTTTTCATTGTTATCTAATTACTATCTCAAGTTCAGCAGTGACTGGTGGCAGTATTCATATCTATTTTTTTCCTCCACCCCCTCCCCCACCCTCCATGAACCATTGGAAAAAAGTCATCAAAACTTATAATATGTAGTCAAGAAAAATAAATCCCTGAATTGGCCATATCCAAAATATATGCCTCATTCTAGAGCCTCAGTCTATCATATATCTTTCAAAAACTTATTTGAGTGCTTTATCATCAATCATCTAGAATTGTGGTTGGTCATTGTGCTGATAAGATTTCTTAATTCTTTCAAAATTGCTTGTATTTATAATACTGTTCTCCTGCTTCTGTTGATCTCACAATGTGTCAGTTCATACAAGGCTTCCCATATTTTTGTTAAAGTGTCCTCTTTATTATTTCTTATGGAAAATTGTATTCCAACATATTCATATATGACAATACCTTCAACCATAACCCAATTGGTAGAAGCTTCCTTCATTTCCAGTTTCTGGAACCACAAAAAAAGCTGCTATAAGTAGTATTGGTGTACCAAAGAATATTAACGGTTTAGTAACCTTTGAAGCATAGTTCCAAATTGCTTTCCAAGACGACTATAATAATTCAGATAGAGTGCAAGTTTTTTATATTTTTGTTATTACTTTTCTGATTTTCAAGGAGTCATCTTCTTCATTAAGACTCTGGATCTCCTTTTCTAACTGGTTGATTTTCTTGTCATAATGTTTTTGTTTTTCTTGTATTATTCTTATCTTTATTTTTTCTCCATCTCTCTGATTTGATTTTAAAAATCTATTTTAAAATTCTTCAATGGATTCTTTTTGGGCCAGTGACAATTCGACATTATTATTTGGAGTAGAAGAGGATTTCTTTGCTTCAGTATCCTCCTCTGAAGGTGAACCCCAGTCTTCTCTATTCCCATAGGTGCTCTCTATGGTTGGAATCTTTCTCCTTTACCTTTGTATTTTTTGCAATAATTTAGATTTTATAATCACCTCTAGTCCAGAAGTAGGGGGAATGGTGCCTCTGACCTCTGATGCTCTTCTGTTCTCCTCTCTGACTTTGACCTTAAACCAAGACCTCCAACCTCCTGTAAGTGCCTGCAGTCAGCAGTGTCCCTGTCCCACTGCTTCTGCCCTCGCCAGGGCTGCACTAGTTCCTTCTAGTCTAGTTCCCCTCTTTGCAGCATAGCTGGATCTGGCACTCCTTGTCAGCAGAGGTTTCCCAGCTCTTCCCCAGCTCAGACACCCAATTCCCTTCACTATCCTGGAGGTAAAAGTTCCTGTGGCTGGGGTGGAGGAAGCCTCTCAAGCCAACTAACCCCAGGGCTTGTCACTTGTTTAAGCAGCTTGCTGCAAGTTGTTAAAGTAGACCCTACCTTGGAGGTGTCTACTCTCCACAGGTAGGAAATCTCATCCTGAAATGTTTCTTCAGGCCTATTCTCTTGTCCCAAGATTATAACTGCTCTGCCCCCACTCTTATTTGTTTCACCACTCTGCATTCACTCAGAGGCACTATTTTATCTCTTTTGTGGAGGAACATCTTGAGAGCTTGAAGTTTTCTGACCTACTCCATCATCTTCCCAGAATCCTCTCTCAAGAAGGAAATTTTTCAGAACTCTCTCAAAACCCAAGTAAGGAATTTGTTGTGCTGTTTTTCTTGTAGCTGTACTAAGAAACTTGACATTAATTACTCTTAATTACATGAGAAAAGAATGTACTTTTCAAGAGAGACTTGGAATTTAATTAAGGACATGCTTAAAGCATAAATGCTTAGGACATAATTGAAATATTATTAATATAAAGAAACAAAATCCCTTAGTTTTACAAAGACTGCAAGAATTATTTACCTTGGATCAGAATTTACAAAGCTATAGTAAGGATATGGAAAATGTTCGCAGCCGTAAATGTACCCCCACTGTTGATGTTTTCCATCATAGTTATATGCATTTCGGTTCAAAAAAAAGTGACTTTTAAATTTAGTGCTTTGTGCTAGAGATATTCATTTCCATATCTAGTTAGATTTAATAGTGTAAAAGGGAATCTAATAATATTTATTTGGGATAAGTACTGATAGCACAGTCTTCTAGAATTATTTCATGAATATTTTTGTATAGAAAATCATGGTTACAAAAGGGCAATGCCTTAATAACTATCTTGTATATTTATACAATCTTCAAAGTCCTTTAACATACCTTTTCCCCCAAAAAAACTTGCAATTAGGAAAAACAGATTTTATCACTTCTCTTCTATACATTAGAAAATTACTTGTTCAAAGCATTGTGATTACAAAATCTGTGATGGGGCTAGTGTCCTGACTGCCTGTCCCCTTTCCATAAGATGATTTTATAGAGACAAATAGTTGTTGAGACTAGAGGTTAATAACAGAAAACATAAGGGACAGAAAAAAAATTACAGTACAATTCATTAAATGCCTTACTACATGCTGTTTACTAGTAAACATTTCTGTTTCCTAAAGGATATAAAATACATAGGATATACATATATATATGTATATATATTATATATACACATATATGATATGTTAATACATACACACATATACATACACACACACATATATATTAGGATATAAAAATTAAGCAGCTTCGGGAAACAGGGATGGCTTTGCGAAAAAAGTAGAATGTGAGCAGCATCTTAAAGAAAGAAAGGGTCTCTCTGAGGTAAAGGTGAACTAAGTTATTTCTGGGATGCCATTGGAAAGATAGAGAAACATTAGATGTACTGTCATGAATAACCATTTTGTCTGGAATACAGAGTGCTAGAGAGGGGATTATATACACTTAGGCTGGCATTATGTACAATTAGGCTGGAAGGATAGGTTGGGACTAGGATTTATAGGACCATTAGAGTTAAACAAAGAATGTTATATTTTATCCCAGGAGCAATAGGGAGCCACTGGAGTTGATTGAGTAGGAAAAAAAATAGCATGGTCAGATATGTGCTAAAAGAAAAATAACTTAGGCAACAGTGGAAGATAGGGTAAGTAGAGACTTCAGGAAGTGATATAAATTTGGAGGTTGTTGAAATAATCTAGGTGAGAGGTCATAGGGCATGAACTAAGGTGGTAGTTTTGTGAAAAGAAGGAAGGAGTTGGATATAAGACATGTTGTGGAGAAAGAAATGTCAAGATTTAGCAACTATGAGAGAGCTAGAGTGATGAGTTGGGGATAATGCTGAGGTTATTAACCTAGGAGATTAGAAAGGTGATTAATTCCTCAAAAGAAACAAGGATATGTAGAAGAATTGTTTAGGAGGAAAATAATTGAGTTCAATTTCTGGGATACCTATCGAAATATTCAGTAGACATGAGCTGAAGTTCAAGGAAGGAATAGTAGATAGACTGATGAGTCTTCTGCATAGAGGTGACTGGTAAATCCATGGTAACTGAGTAGATTACCAAGTGAGAGAATGTGGAGGATGAATAGAAAAGAGCCTGTCACCCACAGGAGTATTGAGTACAGAATATTGAGGAATGGTCAGACAGGTGACAGGAGAAATGGGAAAGAGTTTGCCGTTTCATCAATTTTCAGTTGTATCTGAGTTTTTATGATTCCATTTGGAGTTTTCTGGGCAGAAATACTTGAGTGATTTGCTTGTTTGTTCTCCAGTTCATTTAACAGATGAGAAAACTAAAGCAAATGGGATTAAGTGACTTTCCCAGGGTCACACAATGAATGTCTAAGGCTGTATTTTAATTTAGGAAAATGAGCCTTCCTGACTCCAGGCCCTACCTGCCAGGAGGGAGTAGTGTCACAAATACTCAGGGAATAGACTATGTACAGGAAAAGAGGGACATTAATAATGAGGTATAAGTCTAAAGTAGGGGTTATTAACCTGGGACCTTTGAATTGTGTTTTTTTTTAATTTTAACTATATTTCAATAATTTGGCTAACTTTTAATCCTGTGTATTTAATTTTATTCATTTAAATATATTATTCTGAGAAGGGCTCCAAAGCCTTCACCAGGCTTCTAAAATTGTGAAGAGATTCCCTGGAAACACTATGAGCAAATTTTATCCTCAAGTCTCAGCAAAGCACTAGCTTCAACTTCATCTCTTTTATACTCTGTGAAATATTAGTTTTAGTCTTCCCCCCTCTTTTCCTTTTTTACTTGAGTTTATGTAGTATTCTGTGATTAAAACAAAGAACAGGTAATATATTGTGCCAGTGCCCTTGCTATTATTAACTTTAAAATACCTTCTATTCAAAAAGCCTGTATCTTTAATGTTCTATTAAAGTGGCTGAAGGGACTGAATTGAAGCTGTCTTTTGTTGATGTGTGTTTGTACATAATAATGTAGTTAATAGCCTAATTACAACCTAACTATTTGAGTCTCTTAGATTTTATTTCTTTAAACCCCTTCAAGAATGTGATTATATGAAGTGGTAATGTCTTGGCCTTCAAATATAGGGAAAGCCTAATTATGCACAAGTCCTTTACCTGAGAACATCGCCTGCATACCATTGTCCCTATGCTGCCACCCAGAAAAGATGATACTTGCCCTTGCCTGGTTGATTGACAAATTTGCAAAAGAAGCCTTTTTTCTTCTAATTTTAGTGTTGATGAAAATGATGATCTACAGTATTTGATCCAAGAGGTTCAAATGATTATCGACTCACCACTGGCCACACACACATTAAGAGAGAGAGAGAGAGAGAGAGAGAGAGAGAGAGAGAGAGAGAGAGAGAGAGAGAGAGAGAAACAGAGTTAAGAACCTCTGGTACAGAACAATAAGAACTAAGAAAAGACCAACAGATTTAATTAAGAGATCCTCAGCAATTTTGAGAGAACAGTTTCATTTGAGTGATGAGGTTAGAAACCATATTCTAATGTGTCAGGGAGAGAAGTAAGGAAGGGGAAGCAGCAAGTGCAAACTGTTTTTGGGACAAGAGACATGGTGATGGATTGAGGGAATATATGGTCAATTAAAATATTTTTCTTTCTATTTAGAAAGGGGAGATTAGAAGTATTTGAAGGCAGTATTGTGAAAGAATCATTGCAAAAGTCCAATCTTGCATCTCCAATGGCTTGCTGGACATCTAGAACTAGATTGGCATCTTAAACTGAACAGGTACATAACTGAAAATGAATTCAGTATTTGTTCACTCCCTCCACCCTCCACTTTTTTACTTTCCTAGTACCGTTATGGACACTACCCTTCTTCCATTAACCCAGGTGTGCTACCTAGGTGCCAGTCTTGATTTCTCACTCTCTCTTACCCCTAAAATCAGATTCATTTTTTTAGACATATCTGACAGAATTTGTGAGACAGCTGTGGTAGTTCCTTCCTTTCACAGAGACATCTTGGCTCTGCCCCTCCATGTTCCTTTATTACAAATAATTTTTATTGCATCATGATCTGAAAAGAATGCATTGATTATTTCTGCCTTTCTGCACTGGATTGTGAGGTTTTCCTGCCTTAGTACATAGTCAATCTTTGTGTATGTGCCATGTACCAATTAGAAAAAGTTGTATTCCTTTCTATCCCCATTCAGTTTTTTTCCAGAGGTCTATCAAATCTCCCTTTTCTAAAATTCTATTCACCTCCTTAACTTCCTTCTTTATTTTGAGGTTAGTTTCATGAATTCAGAGAGGGGGATGTTGAGGTCTACCACTAGTATAGTTTTGCTGTCTATTTCTTCCTGTAACTCCTTTAAATTCTCCTTTAAGTAGGCTATACCAATATGTTAAGTAATGATATTGTTTCATTATCTATGGTGCCTTTTAGCAGGATATAGTTTCCTTCTTTATCTCTTTTAATTAGATCTATTTTTGCTTTAGCTTTGTCTGAGATTAGGACTGCTACCTCTGCTTTTTTTTTTTTTTACTTCAGCTGAAACATAACATATTCTACTCCAGGCTTTTACCTTTACCTTGTGTGTATCCACCCTGTTTCAAATGTGTTTCTTGTAAACATATTGTAGGATTATGGTTTTTAATCCATTCTGCTATCCCTCTCCATTTTATAGGAGAGTTTATCCCATTCACATTCACAGTTATGATTACTACCTGTGTCTTTTATCCATCTTATTTCCCCCCTCTCTGTTTATTCTTTTATTTCTCCCTTTGTCCTTCCACTTCTCAAAAAAGTCTTGCTTTTGACTCCTGCCTTCCTTAATACCGCCCCCCCCCCGTGACATGCCTCTCTTATCTTACTCTTTTCCCCTTCCTACCTTTTTCCCACCCTTCTAACACTCACACCCCTTTTCTTTCCCCTTTCCTGTCCTAGTTCCTGTATGACAAGACTGATTTCTATACTTATCAGAATATGTCATTCCCTCCTTGGACCAAATCTGATGAAAGTAAAATTTGAACACTGCTCTTCCTCCCTTCTTTCCCTCTACTATAATTTGGTTTTCTGCCTCTTCATGTGATGTAATTTACCCTTTTCAACCTTCTCCTTACCTTTTCTTCCAGAACTATCCCTTTGCATCCCTTAATTATGTTTTTAACATCACATCAGGTACTTTATACTGATACCCTCAGTTTATGTGTATCCCTTTTAATTGTCGTAATAACTCTACCATTCCCAGGATTGGCATAAATATAGCTTATACAAAACAATATAATCCTTGTTGAATAACAAAGTCCCTCCCCCAATTTACCTTTTTATGTCTCTCTTGAGTTTTGTATTTGAAGATCAAATTTTCCATTAAGCTCTGGCATTTTCATCAGGAAGGTCTGGAATTCCCTTATTTCATTGAATGCCCATTTCTTTACCTGAAATATTATGCTCAATTTTTCTAGGTAATTGATCCTTGGTTGTAGTCTAAACTTCTTTGCCTTTCAGAATATCATATTTCATTCCCTCCTCTCTTTTAATATAGAAGCTGTTATGTCCTGCGTGATCCTGATTGTAGTTCCATGATATTTGAATTTTTTCTTCTTTCTGGCAGTGTGCAGTATTTTCTCCTTGACCTGACAATTCTGGAATTTGCCTACATTCCTTGGAGTTTTCAATTTGGGATCTCTTTCAGGGCATGATCCTTGCATTCTTTTGCTGACTATTTTATTCTCTGGTTCTAGGACCTTTGGGCAGAATTCCTTGATGATTTCTTGGAAGATACTGTTCAAGCTCTTTTTTTCATCTCTCCTGGATCTATTTTCGGGGTCAGTTGTTTTATCCAATTAGATATTTCACGTTTTCTTCTATTTTTTTCATTCTTTAGATTTTATTTGCCTGATTCCTGATGCCTCATAGAGTCATTAGCTTCTACTTGCCCAATTCTAACTTTTAATGAATTGTTTTCTTCGTTTAGCTTATGGACCTCTTTTTCCATTTGGTTAATTTTACTTTTCAGGGAGTCATTCTCTACAATTAGGTTCTGAACCTTTTTTAACCATTTCTCCAATTTTACTTTTTAAAGATTTATTCTTATCAGTGACTTTTTTTTCAATTTCTCTTTTGCCTCTCTAATTTGGTTTTTAAAATCCTCATTGAGCTCTTCCAGGAATGCTTTTTGGAGTTGAGACCAATTCACATTCCCTTTCGAGGTTTCATATGTAGGTATAGTGTCAATTCTGTCCTCTTCAGAATTCGTATTTTGATCTTCCCTGTTTCCATAATAGGAATCAATAGTCCCTGGTTTTCTGGATTGTTTCTTCATCATGATTTTCTTTTTCCTATGTTTTAAAATTGATCTCTGCTTCTGGGGCCCAAGGGGCTCTGTCCCAAGCTTGTTGGAATGGTAACTGGGGACCTGTTTACTTGCTTTTTGTGCTTTGGCTTCTGGTTTTGTCAGCTAGAGGCTCTATACTGCTGCAGCTCACCTGGTGCTGAGCTGGAGCTTGCTCATATGGTAAGGTCGATTCAGGTTGATGTTTTTCTGAGTTCCTCTATATTACACTGAAGCTCCTGGTGTGAGGTATGGGGGATGTTTGGTCTGGCCGCTGGAGTCTCCTCTTCCCCTAGGGCTGTGAAAAAGCATGGGTGTTCTTAGCAGTTGTCCACACTGGCATCTGCCACTTCCCCTGTCTGTATGATGGCGTGTCCAGGGTCCTGGTGTTGATGTTTGCCAGATCCATACTCCCGGGGCTCAGCAACTTTCTCCATTTTGCTGAGGTTGGCCCTGCTGGGACACCTCTCTTCCTACACTAGTCTTCTTCCTCCACTATAAGAGGGGCCTGTTTCCCAAGCTTCCTGAGCTAAAAGGCTACTGAGGTCCTTCTGGCTCCTCTATTCCAGGGTTTCTCCCAGGGAAGTATTATCTGGGTGAGGGAGGGAGGGATGAGAGCCATTTTACCTGGTCATCATGGCTCCTGGAAGTTCAAGTAGGTGAATTTCAAACCTTTAGATTGTGGATCCATAGCCTTGGGAGTAGCTGCTCCCAAAGCCACAGACTCTGTGTGTGTGTCTCCCATAGCTCTGACAGACTCCCATGCTGGGCTGAGAGGCCTGAGGATCACCACCATAGTCAGCACTTCTGCCTGGGCCTGATCCTCCTCCTGCTCAGTAATGGTTTAGTTTCGTGCACCCAGCACTCTCACAGCCCAGTTTGCTGGCTGAGTTCCGCAGCTGCTCTGGCTTTGGTTTGGTCAGGTGGGATTCCATGTGCCAGGTGGTCTCCCAGTCCACAGATCCATCTTGTTGTCCCTGCAGACTCTCCTGGCTTGCGATTCTGCCACACTCAGTGTACTAGTTAGTGGCTTCTAACTTTCTCAAATCTGCTCAGCTTCACTTTTTTAGAGGTATCTGATAAAATTTGTAAGATAACTCCAGTAAGTCACTGATTTTACTTTGGCATCTTGGTTCTACCACTGGCACTGTCTCCACTGCTGAATCTTGAAACAAGCCTGTGAAGTTGCTTGCATTAGCTAAGGCTAGCACGTGCTGTGGGATTGGCCTGAGTATAGTGAGTGGGAGGTTTACGTCTTTAGCTTCTATAATACATTCCTAGTGCACATTTTCTGTCTTCTTTTGTTGTGAAATCAGTTTATCCCTCTTTTTGGTGAACATTCACTCATTTTAATTATTTGTAAATTTGGGGAAGTGTGTGGCAAACTCAGACCATTATCTTGTCAATCACATTACTCTTATGTCAAATCTTTCTTGATAATATGATCTTCACTTACATTCAGGCCTCTTATTAAAACTCTTTACAAGAGACACAGTTTTAATAGTTGACGTTTTCCAGTCAGCTATGCACCATCCCATCTTCCTTCATTCTATTCTATATTTCTCAGTGTTCCCTCAAGTGTCTGACCCAGCTATTTCCATGTGACTTAAACACTTAGCCTTTTGGGAGATCAAAGCTGTTGGAAGCAATTTTCTGGCTTCTTCATTGATTTTTATCACACTACACTACCTGGCAGCTCCTGTTCCTGGGGCAGAATATCTATACTTCCTATTAACCCTCTGAATCAGAAGGATTAATGTAATGGCAGAAAGTAGAGTAGCCAGAACCAGAAGTAAATCAAACAAGCAACCTCCTAGAATCAAAGGGCATATATGTATATCGAGTATTCAAAGAAAATTACTAAGTCAATTATTTCCCCATTTAAAAAGAGAGAAAAAAGATGAAAAGCCTCATGGATGAGGCACAACATTCCCTACTGTGAATCTTACACAAGAATTTCTACTGTGAAAATTAGCAAATGTACTCTGTTTTTAAAGCATGTTTAGGTCTAATCAGAAAATTAATGCATAGTGTATTCTTAGACTAATAAGAAAATACAATATATGTAGTCTGAAATTTTGGTACTACAGTGGGAAAAAAGTCTTAGGAAACATTTAAAAAGATAACATATATATTAAAACTTTTACCAACTTTTCCCATTTATCAAATACTACAAATGAAAGGTGGCAACTTCAGTAATTTGATAATGGTATTTCAAATCTCTGTATAAAAATGATTTTAAGGAAAACTCAATTTCTTTTTCTGAAAAAGGCTACTAGCCCAAAGTCTTAAGATAAATAAATTCTCATAAGTAGAGGTATATTGTCCTTCCTTAAAAAATACCTTGTTGGTTGCAATGTTTGAAGACAGATTAGAACCTTCTACAGATTTCCTTTCTGAGGCATCTAAGAGCAGTTTTCTCAAACCAGAAGTGATTTTAAGTTTATAATAATGGAAGTTTAGATAAAAATATAGGCAATGTTTATCTAGCATCAGTTACAGATAGAGAGTATTCAGCATGGGCTAGAAGATTTTATATGTTCTAATAGATTAAATTCTATACACTTACTAAAAACTGCTTTGGCTGCCTGACACCAAAACCTAGAATTCAGACAGAACATCTAATCAGAGATCTTTCTTGACCACAAAGCTCACATATTCCCCTCTCATTTTCCTCAGTATCATCCCCATTCTCACTCTATAATCTTCAAACTCTCTCTACCTACTGGTACATTTCCTGCTGCCCACATATGTATATCCATGTTTCCCCAATGCTTCAAAATAACCTTCACTTGATCCAACTACCCCAGAGAGTTGTTTCTATATTTCTATTCCCTTCTAATCTAAATAACTTGACAGATCCATTTATAGTATGAGTCTCTACTTCCTGTCCTGTAGCTTGTTTATTACCCTGTGTAATTTGGATTCTGCCCATTCCATCCAATTGAAATTTCTCCTCCAAATTTACTAATGATCTCTTAATTGCCTTTTCTGAACTCTCATTAGTCTCATAGATACTATCGCCTCTGTAGGTTTTCATGACACTGTTCTCCCATTGTTCTTATCTGAGCTGTATGACCACCTTTCTGAATCTTCTTGGCTGGATCTTCCCAAAGTTCATGCTCACTAATCAAAAGTGTCCCTCAAGACTCTGTCCTGGACCCTTTTCTCTGTTTCCTCAATACTCTCTTATCTAGTGATGACATCAACTTCCATCGAGTTAACTATTATTTTATGCAGGTAATGCATATCTATATCCATGTCTTTATCTACATCTATATATCTAATGCATATCTATATATCTATCCATCCAAGCTCTCTCCTAAGTGTTAGTGCCTCATCACCAACTGGCTTTTGGGCATCTTAAATTAGATTTCTATTAGGCATCTCAAACTTAACTTGTCTAAAACTGAACATATTTTCTTTCCACATAACCCTCCTTGCATCCCACTTATATTACTACTTTCAAGGACATCATTCAAGGTGCTCAAACTTGGATATTCAGTATCTACATCAACTTTCCATTAGTATGCATTCTAAATATCTAACCTTTTGTCATTTCTACCTTCATAACATTTCTCAGACATCTCCTTTCTCCATTCACACAGCTCCCACTCTAGTAGAGGCCCTTGTTACCTCTTGCCTAAAATATTGCCATAACTTTCTAAATGGTCTCCCTGCTTCATGTGTCTGTCCACTCTAATCCATTCCCCACTCTTCTGCAAAATTATATTCCTAAAGCACAAGTGTGACAATGTGATTCTCCCTATTTAGTAATCTCCAATGATTCCCTATTACCTCCAAAATTAAATCTGAAAATCTTCTGCTTGGCATTCAAACTTCTCAACAACTTGATACTTTCCTATTTTCCTCCAGTCTTCTTACACTTTACTGCATTCCATGCCTCTATGATCCAGGAAACTGACACACATCAAATTTCTCACTCATTACACTCCATCTCCCAACTTCCTTTATACTGGCTATCCTCAATGAATAAATTACTCCTTCACTTCAATCTGACTCATTCATTCCTTGACCATGTCACTCAATGTGCTAAGAATTTGTCTTGCATATTTAGAACATATTATCACATATTAGTGGCAATTGGACAGTTCACATGGTGAACAACAGGCATAGAAACCAGGTAGCAGAAGGCCTCAATGGTTACTAAAGTAGAAGAGGAAAAGTATTTCTAAGCATTTGTAATCCTTACAGGATACATTCATGCCATGACAAAGTACACCACTAAAGGAGTTACCTTTGTTTGGAATCAAGAATTTTAGAAATACATCTTACTATTTTCAAGAAGAACTACAAACTGAGTACTTTAACCCCACACAGATGAACATGTTAGGAAAGACAAGAACAAAGGAACATAAAATGAAAAGATCAAGAAAGTACTTTAACAGTACATTGGGAATTCTAGAGGTTTGATAGCAGAAGACAGCATATACTTTCTTTTCTACTCTTCTTTGTATATTGTTATTTTTGTGTTTGTTGAAAATTGTCAACTTTTTGTAAATGTTTTTAAAGTTTAGATTTTTTTTGATTTGTCTGAGAAAGTAAGACAAAGAATAATTTGGTGAAGTTTTTTTTAATTAATTTAATTTAATTATTTTAATTAATTAAATTAAATTAATTAATTAATTTGGCTCCACATAAATGAAAATTTCCAAACAATTAGACTCTATTATAGGTGGAAAGTGGGTCATTGGAGATCTTCAGGAATAGGCTAAATGTCCAATGATTTGTCAAAGACATGGTAGAAGAGATCCCTCCTCATGTTTGGGTTGGAATGGGCAACTTCCAAGGTTTCTTCCAGAGTTAGATATATGATCATATAACCTCTGTTGTCACTTCCAACTTTTTTACCACATAGTTATTCCCATTCAGTTTCTGTTCTCTTTTCATTATAGAGTGATGTTATAATTAATCATCACTGGGGGAAGTATTATGAAGCTGGACATTTTAGACTGAAATTTTATGTACGCTTCATCACCAGACAACATTGGATATGTGGCTAAAACTGTTTTATCCTGTTTATCAACTACTGGACTACTCTCTGTCTGAGCCATCATACTGCTTAAGTAGTCATCAGACCAAGGTAAATATAAGTTGTTAGCACATGTCTTCTGCAAATTGTATATTAGGTTTCTGAGAATGTTTAAATACAGAAAGGCTATTAAATAATTTCTTATCCACATCCTACATTTCATAGATAAAGAAATTGATGAGTAGAGATCTGAAGGCACTTGCCCAAGCTCAAACAACTAGTTAATTTTAGAAGAATTAAAACTCAGGTCTCATGTTCCTATTCAATACCTTTTTTACATTATCATGTTACCTTCAAAAATTCTATTGAGGGATTTTATTTATTACAAAGATATGTTCCAAGAATATGATAGCTATCAACAAAAATGAATTGCTGGGGAATATTCCAAATCATAGTTGTCAACTTCTAAGACTTTTCCCACTTTAGTCGGGGATATTTAATATAGATGGCAATGATCAACAGATTTTCTAAATATTTCTTTGAGTGAGAGAACCATCTGATCCTTGTGACACAGGACTATGGGCAGATGTCACAATTGAAGCCTGTTGTCCACATGGTTTCTGCATCAAATCACTTTTGTCCAATACTAATATCTTCATACAAACACTTCAAATAGCCATACAACACTATGACAGATTATACACAAAATGAAGCACATCTAACTAATACTTACTCTTGTTTCTTTCCCTCTGTCTGGTGTATCTCTTTAGCTAGCTATCAACAGGACTTTTTTTCTTTTAAATTTATTTATTTTTAGTTTACAACATTCAGTTCCTCAGATTTTTGAGATTCAAATTTTCCCCTCTCTCTTCTCCCTCCTCCCAACCAAGATGGAATGCAATCTAATATAGGTTGTAGATATACCTTCACTCTAAACATTTTCACAATAGTCAAGTTGTAAAGAAGAATTATAACCAATGCAATGACCATGAGAAAGAAGAAACAAAAGAGAAACAAAAACAAAGAAACAAACAAAAAAACAGAGCAAATAGTTTGTTTCAATCTGCATTCAGATTCTATAATTCTTTCTCTGGATAACAATTGGTTTTTTCCATTATGGATCTTTTGGAGTTGTCTTAGAACCTTGCATTGCTGAGAAGAGCCAAGTCTATCAAAGTTAGTCATGACAGATACAATGTATCTGTATAATATTCTTCAGGTTCTGCTCCCCCTCACTCAGCATCAGTTCATATAAGTCATTACAGGTTATTATCAAGTCTGTCTGCTCCTCATTTCTTATAGCACAATAGTATTCCATTATATTCGTATACCACAACTTGTTCAGCCATTCCTCAATTGATGGGCATTGCCTTGATTTCCAATTCTTTGCCACCACAAAAAGAGCTGCTATAAATATTTTTGTGCATACAGGTCCTTTTCATCAGGATTTTAATAACAATGAGGGCTTAGAAATTTGAACATCCCATAATCATGTCGCATGGTCAGCTACCAAAATCACATTCACTTTATAGTGAATTACATCCCATGAATAGATGTGTGGATTTGAAACTTCACCAAATATCTTTTTTTATGATTTTTCACATTATCTTTAACAGATATGATTTATGCAACTGATTAAGATGCCCAATGTGACAACGTATGAATTCCACATTTTATTGCTAGGGAATAATAAGATAAGTGCGAAATCAGTTTAAGTTGTGACTTTAATACTTCATGGTCCACAGACCTTCCACAAACTTTTAAAACCTGCACTGCTTTTTCTGTCAGAAAAACATTTCTGCTTCAAGAGTAGTGTAATGAATGATGATACCCTGAAGACAACAAAAGAAATCCCCAATTTTGAGTGAAAAACAATTTTAGCAGAAATTGCAAAAAAAAACTGTTTTCATGGAATGTCAGAGCTAGAAGAGACCTCATTAGGGGTCATCTATTTCAATTCTCACATGAAAGGTGAGGAAATTGAAGATTAGTGAAGAGAATTGACTTCCCACAATCATAGGAAGTTGTGTCAGAGCTAAACTCTTGTTAATGATAACTAAAAGTAAAGTACAATTATAAACTTACAATAGTTATTTTTTTAAAAAAAAGAACATTAGAGGGTTGACATGAAAATTTTTTGAATGATTGCAATTTATTGGTTTTCTACCTCTTTCTCTGTTTTCCCATATTAAACTCTATTCTTCTTCAACACCATGAACTCTACTCCCCTCAATTCCTTAATTCTTTCCCCTTCACCAAAGACAATTTTCAGCTTTGGATCAATCTGACTATCCATCCATCTTTGCTCCTACACATGCTGCTGAAAAACAATAGAGAAATTCATATAAGTGTTCTGATGGGGTCTACTACAAAGTTTAGCTAAATAATTTCAACTGGGCCTTCACACCTTCTAAACAATCAATCTATGCCACACTTTTTAACACACTATCCTACTTTCCAGAGCAGTAAATCTAAACCTTTCCATCCCTCCTCAAACCTCTCATAATTCCCTCACCCTCTCCCTTGAGAACCTTGACATGAATTCTACTAAAAATTAATGAACTTCCTTTTCTCTCTTCTTTTCATATCATATCCTCAGGTGCCACTATCTATTCCTCCCTCCTATTGTACTCAAAGGGATGGCCTTAATCCTTGCCAAGCCCAGCCCCTCTAGCTGTATAAATGATTCCATTCCATCCTATTTCATCCAACAAATTGTTCCCTCTATTGTCCTACCTCTTTCAATTATCTTCAATTTCTCTGTTTGGCTGATTCCCTACTACTTAGAAATATTCCCATTTCTTGAACATCTTAAAAAACTCTGACTTACTCCTTCTATCCCTGCTAATTATCATCTTAGATATCTTTTGCTCTTCATAGCTAAAGTCCCTGAAAATGCTGTCTGCATCTCAGGAGAAAACTGAATGTGGATGCAAAGTAATATACCTTTGTCTCTGCAGTATAGAACATCAACACAAAATTGACCATGTAGTAGAGAACAAAAACCTCAGAGTCCAATACAGAAAAGCAGAAATATTAAATAAATCCTTTTCAGATATTATTTCATGTAGTAAAGGGCCATGGCAAGGTAGATAAAAAATTAATTAGAAGCTAAAAATCTAATCTTAAAGAATGAGTGGATAAAACAACAAATCATAGAAACAATAACTTGATTTAAGAGAATGGCAATAATGAGACAACATACTAAAACTTATGGAATGAGATAAAATGGTTCTTAGGGGAAATTTATATCTCCCAATCCTTACATGAACAAGATAGAGAAAGAGGAGATCAGTGAATTGAGCATGGAAGTAAAAATATCTAGAAAAAGAAAACTTAAAATCCCCAATTAAATACCAAATTAGAAAATCTGAAAGTCAAAGGACACATTACTAAAATTGAAATTAAGAAAACTATTGAACTAGGGGGCAGAGCCAAGATGGCAGCTGGAAAGCAGGGACTGGCCCAAAGATCTCCCCCAGGACCCTCCAAATACCCATAAAGAATGACTCTGAACAAATTCTAGAATGGCAGAACCCACTAAATAGGAGAGGGAAGCAGAGCTCCAGCCCAAGATACAAGAGATAGAGAACATCATGAAATGCAAAATGGATGATTTTGATTACTTTAAATTGAAAAGTTTTTGCATGAAGTCAATGAAACCAAAGTTAGAAGGGAAGCCAAAAGGTGGGGAACAATTTTACAGCCAGTGAGTCTGATAAAAGACTCATTTCTAAAGTATATAGAGAACTGAGTCAAATTTATAAGAATACAAGTCATTCCCCAATGGATGATTGGTCAAAGAATATGAACAGGCAATTTTTGGATGAAGAAATTGAAGGTACCTTTAGCCAAAAGAAAAAAAAATGCTCCAAAGCACTCTGAGGTACCACATCACACCTATCAGATTGGCTAACATGACAAAACAGGAAAGTGATAAATATTGGTGAAGATGTGGGAAAATTGGAACACTAATGCATTATTAGTGGAATTGCCAATGGATTGAGACATTCTGGAGAGCAATTTGGAACTATTCCCAAAGGACTATGAACATTTTCATATCAAGCAGCTGCTCCAACAGCAGCAGCAGTGGCAGTGGCAGGGTGGCCAAAGCAGCCCAGAGCAGCTCAACCCAGCCTGGCCCAGCTCTGTGCCTACCCACCTGCTGCAGCCCAAGGGCCCTTCTCACCCACTCGCTAGGAGGCAGCAGCAGCAGCAGTGGTGGCTGTGGGCAGGGCTCCTTTGCACACAGGCAGGCTAGTGGCAGCAAGAGTGGCCCAGAACTAGAGCAATAAAAATGCAACAAAAATGCCCTCCAATAAAATTACATTGCAAAAGATGGGAAAGAAACAGAATGGTAAGAGTAAGTATATCAGTAAGGAAATAAACACACCATCAACAATAATCATGAATATGCCTATGTAGTTTTGTATTGCAAAGTAGGAGAGACTCTCCACAAAACAGGTAGAAGAAATATAACATTTATTTAGACACCAGAGAACCATGCCCCATAACAAAATATTCAGCTCCCACAGTCAGTTAGCCCACTTTATCATAACAGCAAGAAACTTAAAACATGATATCACAACATGGAGCCTCACCATCCCAAAACCTCTCTGAAGTGTCTGATGGTGTCTTCCCCAAAACAAACTCACAGCTAAGTCACAGCCTGTGCAGTTCTAACAATCACAAGGGTGGCCATTAGCAGCCATTATCGCTCTCTCTCTCTCTCTCTCTCTCACAGCATTTCCTGTGACATAACTTCCTTTTCCTGTCAGGAAGCTCCTCCCACCACATGTGACTCAGGCTTCCTGTGACATAAGCAAGTCACATGGCCTATTAATGGGTGGGAAAGATCTTCAAATCTAAATTGCTACTATGGTAAGAAAGTGGAGGAAGCAGAGCCAGAAGAGTTTGTGGTGGAGAAGATATTGGACCATCAAGTGCTGAATGAGGAATGGAATATTTCTTAAAGTGGAAAGGATTTACAGATGCCAACAACACAAGGGAACCCAAGGAAAACTTGGATCTTCCAGAGTTAATTGAAGCATTATTGAATTCTCAAGAAAACGATGGAGCCAAGTGAAAGCCATTGTCTGACAGTCAGTCAGAGGATATAGCAACTCAAAGATGGAACATGAGTCAGCTGACAAGTCATGGGGCTTCAAGTGGGACCTTGACCCAGAGGGAATTATTGGTGCTACAGACAGCAGTGGAGAGTTGATTCCAATGAGGCCAAGTTAGTGCTGGTCAAAGAAGCAAACATGAAATGTCTTCAGGTAGTTATTGCCTTTTACAAGGACTGACTGAACTGGCACTCCTGTTCTGAAGATGAAGCACAATAATCATTTATGTTGCTATACATATACATGCATATATACATATATGTGTGTATCTATACATGTGTATATATATGCGTATATATGTATATTTATATATACATACATGTATACATACATACATATTATATATACATATACATAGTGTGTGTATATGTGTATATATAAATATGTGTGTATATATATACATATATGTATACATATATATTTACATATATATATATTCTTTTCTATTCTTTGATTTGTTAGCAGTGTGAGTACCATATACATACCATCTACATCTAATGAGAACTGAGTTGGGTAGGTTTTAAAGTAAGTTTCTGTTTCTGTTTGGTTTGTTTTTTGTTTGGTCTGGTTTTTATTTTGCATCAATTAGCACTGGTAGCTGAACAAGTAAATACAAACTTTCTGCATTTACTTAACATTTATCACAGAAGAAAGCATTTGGTGCTGTGGGATTCTTAACTTCCTCCATAGTAGAGAAAAAACTTCTATAAATATGAATTAATATCTTCTGTAGTCACTATTCTGAATCCCAAGAAATGTTTAGCTCCCATGTATGCCTAAGGTTAGCTGTAGGAGACAATGTTGTGTCCATATAAAATTTGGACATTCACTTGAAACCCAACTTAGTAATAAAAGCTCCATTTTATACCTAAAAATGTGTATAATCTTTGATCCAACAATACCACTATTATGTCTGTATCCCAAAGAGACCATAAAAAAGGGAAAAGGACCCACATGTACAAAAATATTTATAGCAGCTTTTTTTGTGGTAACAAAGAATTTGAAATTGAGTGGATGCCCATCAATTTTAGAATGGATGAACAAGTTGTTTTATATGAATGTAATGGAATACTATTGTTCCATAAGAAATGGTGTCAGGTGGATTTCAGAAAAACCTAGAGAGACTTATATGAACTGAAGCTAAGTGAAGTGAGCAGAACCAAAATAACATTGTAGACAGTAACAGAAACATTGTGGGATGACTTACTTTGTTAGAATTAGCTCTTCTGAGCAAGAAAATGATCTAAGACAATTCCAAAAGATTCCTGATGGAAAATGCTATCCACATCCAGATAAAGAACTATGGAGTCTAAGCGCAGAACAAAGCACACTATTTTCTATTTTTATTTTTTTCTTCTGGTTTTTCCCTTTTGCTCTGATTCTTCTTTCACAAAATGACTACTATAGAAATGTGTCTAATACATTTACTAATCATTAATATGAATATATGATAGTTATTAATATTAATATGATTAATATAAGCCTATATCAAATTGCATGCCATCTTTGGGTGGGGGAGGGAAAAGAGAGTGGGAGGGAAGTTTAGAACTCAAAATCTTATAAAAGTGAATTTTGAAAACTAAAAATGAATAAATACATTTTAAAAAGAGAAAGAGCTGTCTACAATAGGTACCTCCACTTCTCCGTTCAATCTGTTTTTAACTCTATAAAACCTGGCTTATGACTTCATTATTCAAATGATTGTGCTCTTTCCAAAGTTACCAGTGATCTCTTAATTACTAAATCCTCTTAATTCTCATCCTTCTTGACCTCTTCATATCTTTTGACACAGCCTATTTTCTCTAGATTTTTAAAACACTATCCTCATGGTTTTCCTCCTATCTGTTAAACTGTTCCTTTTCAGTCTCCATCACTGGATCTTTATCCAGGTCACATTCACTCACCAGGATCTATCCTGGTGCCTCCTCTCTCATCAGCTCCTATGGATTTAATTATTATCTCTACCTTGATGTCTCTTAAATCTACTTTTCCAATGCTAAATTCTCTGCTGAAGTTCAAAATTGCATCTCCAACTGCCTTTCAAATATTCCAAATTGTCCATCAGACATCTTAAACTCAGCACGTCCAAAACTGAACTATTTTGTTTTCTTTTTTCCTAACCCTTCAAAATCTTCCTTTTACTGTGGAGGACATCACCATCTTTTCAGTAGTTCAAACTAGCAACCTAAGTGTCATCTTCAAATCTTCAACATATATCACTCTCCCTCAAAAGCAATCTATTTCCAAGGCTTCTCAGTTTCACCAAATCACTTAAGTAGGCCCTCTTCTGTCCTCTGATAGTGACATCACATTGATACAGACCATCATCAACTCATACTTATATACCCTGTGCATTAATTTATCTGCCACAAGTCTGTCTTTATCTCAAGTTATACTCTACTGAGGTGCTAAAAATGATTTTTCTAAAATACAAGATTGACTATGCCACTCTCCTACGAAATGAATCACAGATTCTCTCTCTCACTTCCAAATAAAAGATGAAATGCTGTGTTTGGTGTTAAAAATCCTTAATAACCAAGGCCATCCCTTCCCCTATATTCCAATCTTCTTACACTTCATGCCACCTCCCATGTATTCTTCAATATAGTGAAATAGTCCCCTTGCTATTCCCCAATGATATTCCTCTCTCAGCTCAGGGCAATTTTTCTGGCTGTTCCCCATCCTCTCTGTCCTCATCAAATCCCAGTTAAAATCCCACCTGCTACAGGAAACTTTTTTCAATCCCACTTATTTCTGGTGCCTTCCCTTTGTTAATCATTTTCTATTTATCCTGTTCATAGTTTGTTTGCATGATGTTTGCGTGTTGTCTCTCCCATTTAGTTGAGAGCTCCTTGAGGGCAGGAACTGTTCTTTGCATTTCTTTGTTTCCCTAGCACTTAGCACACCTGGTACATAGTAGGCATGCAATAAATGTTCATTGATTGACTAAAGGACTGAACTGGAATTCCAATTCTTTCATAGAAAGACTGAGGCATTAGGGGTTAATATTAAGTTCCTAAAAATAAGTATTTTCCATCCATTCTTGTTTAGATGTCCATTTAAAATTAATAATTTTATGATATTTAGATGATAGGTGAGAAGTGCTGATTAATCTGGCTTAGATCAGAGTCTTACAACTGGCCTTTGATTTGGGGTCACTGACTGCATGAGGGTGTGATGTGCCATACTGAGGTATATAATGGTGATCAATATTCTGTGTTAAGTAGACTCTTGGCTAACACCTAACTTGAGAAATCAATACATGAAGTTAAATATAGTTTTGCCACCAACCTTTTCTACCTAGCTGCACTACCACTCAATAATTAGAATATAAATGCTAGACCATGAAAAAGAACATTACATGTAAATATAGCAAACATTTTCCATCTGCTTGAGGAACTTTAAAAGAAACTGAATTTCCTGAACACTTATGTCTTTCGTGAATCTAAAAGATTTTTACTCGCTAAAGACATGAATATCCTTTCCTTTTTTTGTGAAACAATGTATTGATAATGAGATTATTGGCATACTTGTCTCTCAGTGTTGTCTCTTAAGGAAAATACATTTCCAAAAAAACACTTTTTTAAAATCAGTAATATTATGGGTAATTTATGGCAAAATGAAAGATGAACTTCTATTTGGCATATGATTTTCTTTTTTTTTCTTTTTTCTTTTAATTTTTATAGAGATGTCATCTTTAAGCCAAACTCATGGCTTAGTAGGATCTCCTTTAAACTCTATAGAGTATTTCATTTAGTTAAAATAAACTTCTATAACTGCAGTTAATGGAAAAACATATACTTCTGAGCCATCTTCACAGAGTGAACTAATCCAAATTCAGTGGATAACTAGAAAAAGTAAAACCAATGCTCCCCCCACAAAGAGTACATTACCTAACCAAAAATGAAAAGGAAATTTAATGTTAAGTAAGATGCTTGGAATTCCCATAAGTCAACGAGAACGTTCATATAATTTTTGGGATAATTGTGTTATGCTAAAACATCTATTTAGTATTCTCTTTTTAAATGGTGGTTTTATTTGACTTTTCCTTAGTTTTAAAGAAAAAATAACCAATATATCCTTTGTTCACATATAAAAAACAAATATTACATCAAAGAGCAATCAAATTTGAGGCACCCCACCACTCAGTAAAATACACATCAACATTTAGGGAAACACACTGCTGTGCACTGAAAAACAAGTAATCTGCCCTCTTGGAGGTATAAATTCTTAGAATAATTGAGTTTTACCAAAGCTATCCAGAAGCATTCCAAAATATCTTGTAGTATGGCTATATAGACACTAAAACATATGCCACAAGCTACCAAAGACAGTAAAAAGTGCCATGGGTATAAATTGTTTCAAAAACAGAAGCGGGCAAGTATTTGGAAGGAAGAAATATTGAAGGATAGCCTTGCTAAATCAAAAGGAAGAGATGGGCAATAAATGCCAAGTTAGTGAGCTCTTGTGAGATTTACTGCAAATTCTTACAGCTCAGCAGCTTCATTTTTTCCCTGTGAGGAAAATGAAGTTATTATAAGGTATCATGCCAAATCTCATGAAATGTCATGGCAAAGTGATAACAAATTGTTCTTTTTCACATGGAGCTACCAAAATGAATTCCTGAATTTCTATATTATCAAAATCTACCTCTGCTTTTAAGCTAAATATGTCACTGTACTTAACTCACATAATTTTAATGTTTTCTTTGTGTACATTCTTGAATCATGACATTTTCCCTTTTTAAAAGTTTCTTTGAAGAACTTTAACATCTACTTCAGCTTGAACCATTTTAGCTAAAAATTTCTGTTTAGGTATATGTTGTTCATTGAATATGATACTTCTTTCTGACTCAGCCATTGATAAGGCACTGGTTTGGAGTTTTGGGTCTTTGACTTTGTTTTTCCAAGAGTGTGGGTGAGATGTGCTGACGCATCTACATTTTATTTGTCACATTTGCAAAGTGGCTAAAATTGTTTGTTGTGGAATAGGATGAAACTAACTTTAGTGGAGAAGAAACTATGAATCAACCTTCTTAACCCAGCACTCCAATCATCGAAACTACTAGCCACAAATATCATCTATCTGTACATGAAAAAAAAATGTATATATATATATATATACACAGAGAGAGAGAGAGAGAGAGAGTATAGGCAATCAGCATGAATTAAATTTTTTGGTTGTATCCACCTGAATTTTCACGAAAAAAATGATAATATTTTTATAGCATGTGATTACAAGATTTGCCCTCAGAGGACTTCAATCCCAATATAAGCTCAGCTACCTACCTCTGTGACCTTGGACAAGTCACTTTGCTCTGGGACAGTTTCTTCATCTGTAAAATGATAAGATTAAACTAAATGATTTCTAGATTTCTTCCAGCTCTCAATTAATGATCCTGGGACATCACGTGTTATAGTTACAAAGTTAGGGAAACACAGTAGATACAACATTCAAATTCACCCCCGAATCCCGTGAAGTATAAAATTTTTCACAATGATGAAGAAAGCAAAATTTGGGAAAACATTCACTCAATCAAGAAGCATGTGTAGAACTCCTATTACATATCAAACACTATAACAAGCACTGGAGATACAAAGACAAAAATGATACAATATCTTGCGTGCATGCTATAAGGAGAGACAGCATGTATGCCTATAAAGTAAGCTGGTCAACCCCTTCACCGTGCTTTCCTTGTTTAAGCAGATAAAAAGAACCTGTGCTTTCCTGGCAGCCTCCTGGGTCCCAGCAGCCACCTGGGTGCCGGCTGTGGGGGAGGGATCTTACGCCCCCACTGAAGCTGCTAGCTGGGTTGTTAAAACATATGGCATAGTCGGCAGGATCTGGCTTTAACAAGAGAGCATGGTGTTTTGGGGTGCTGGGTTGGTTGAATGTTTCCCTGTTTTTGGACTGCTCTTTGTACTTGAGGTGGCTATGGTTCTGTGGAGCCTCAGGAGCAAGGAAAACAGGCGGGTACTTTGGAGCCTTAGGAGCAAGGAAGGCCTGAAGGAAAACAGGTAAGTGGAAGTGCTGGGTGAGGTTTCCTGGGGCCCAGAGCAGGAGATAATCCCTTCCTCCCAGGGCTTAAGCTGATAAGCCTGGCCCCGGAGGACTGTGCTGAAAGGGCCAATGTCCTGAGATTATATTGTACATGGAGTTTTGAAACAGGAGCAAAAGGGTCTTGCTCCATTGATAGAATAAAGTTGGGAGCTAAGATATGGGTAAAACGGAAGCCAGATGAAGTCATACTCTGAGGGAAGGTGGCCTCATGTGATTAACAGAGGAAAGCTTGTACATCTGGGGAAAGGCTGGGAGGACAATCCTAGTCTCCATCTAGGGTGAGATCTTCTTGGCTTCCTCAGCGTGTTCCTTTTGAAAAGAAACTTTTCCCACCTGAGTTCGGCTTCTGATATTGGATCTTTGCATAACTGAAATCTCAACCAAACTGGAGATGATTTTGTTTGAAGGATAATAGCCATACTTGCCTACTTTTTTTGTTCTTTGAGATTATTTTATTTAAAGGATAATAGCCCATACTTGCCTACTCTTTTTGTTCTTTGTTTGGTTAATTTTGTTGCTGGTTCTGTCTCCTTTAGGCTTAAGTACCCTGCACTTTCCGGTGACTGCCTAAACATGTAGCATTCTTGGAATTCCTGCCAGCTCACTGAAAGAACTGACCTCTGGAATGGGACTTTTTGGGGCAGGCACAGCTCTACGTCCAATTTCAGCATGAAGAAGCTATGGAAAATGAGACCTTCACCCCTTACCCCAAGATTTTGAGCCCCAATTGTTTGGGGGGGGAAGGATGATAGTGTTCTGAGTATTTATTTTGTGTTATCCTTGCTATATTGTTTTATTGTTATGATATTATTGATCCTATATAATGGATACAAAGATCTAGGGGTGGACATTTGAATTATTAATAATTATTTTGGAATGATTGATTGAAGAGATTATCTGGCTGGGATCTAGGTGTGGATTACATTTGAATCGTAAACCAATACTTGGGAATGTCACCGAATGATATGTTTTGCTTTATTGTGAATGATATGTTTTAGTTTCCTTTGTAATTGGATCATAAGGTATGTGCTCTAGGATACATAATCTAGTAAGACATGTATCCTAGAGCACAAGGGGTGGAGTGTAAATGGAATGGCCTTTGTTTTCTTTGAGTGACTCAGCTTACCTCATTGAGCCTCTGGACACTGTGGCTTGCTCTCCTGGGGCAGGAAGTCGAGCGACCATACCAGAAATCAATTTCCTGTGTGATGAGTCATGGGGCTGGCTGAGGGGAGGTGTTAGCTCCAGAACCCAGTCTACACTAGGGGGAGGGGCCAAGTCAAGAACCAATCGGCCCTGGTCATTCAGGCAGCGCTTGATGATGTCAAAAACTCTATAAGAGGGGAGAGGACAGCTTGAAGCCCTCTCTTTCCTTTTCCGGTTGGTGTGGGAGCAACGAGGAGCATGACTCTGGGCCAGCCCTTGCTCTCGGGCCAAGCCCAGATGTTGGTAACTATGAATTATATTGGGTCTGTCTGTTGATATTTGTAACTTGTTTGTATTTTGGTTTTGAGGTTTGAGGTGCTGGTTTGTTTTCCCCTGAACTAAATGAATGTTTTGAACCTCAGGGTGCTGGCTTTTTTCCCCTGAAGTACGTGAATGAATCTGTATTTGGTATATCTCTTGATGCTTGTCTGTATGCTCCCCTGAACTAACTGAATGCTAACTGAATGCTGGCATTTTTTCCCCTGAACTAAATGAATGTTGTTTGTATGCTAACTGAATGCTGGATTAAAGTAAGCTGGTCAACCCCTTCACCGTGCTTTCCTTGTTTAAGCAGATAAAAAGAACCTGTGCTTTCCTGGCAGCCTCCTGGGTCCCAGCAGCCACCTGGGTGCCGGCTGTGGGGGAGGGATCTTACGCCCCCACTGAAGCTGCTAGCTGGGTTGTTAAAACAGCCTATAAGTATATGCAAAATAAGCATATACCACATACATACAAAATAAATTGAAAATAACTTTTGCAAGTGGACACTAGGCAGTGGGGAAAACAGAAGAGGGTTCATATAGAAAATAACTTTAGGAATGAGGCTTTAGAGATCAGGTATTGTAGAAGTTGGAGGAAAGACAGGGTACCTTTCAAGTCAGAGAAGAAAGCTTATCCAAGGGAAGGATGATAAAGGTAAAGTCATATGTGATCAATAGCAAGAAGGTCAGATTTATTAGATGTAAAATTAAATAACAGGAAGTCATAATGGTTGTGAAAAGTTTTAAATAGGAGCACACTGGTTTCATAACCAGTTCTTTGAAAATACAAGGCAACCTTTTTAAGTTAAATCTTCATTATTAATATTTTTCTACCACTTTCTTAAGACTCTATGATCAACAAAATAATAAATCAATCTTTCATTCACAGATGGCTGATTCATAACATACGAACACTCATAAAATAATTTTAAATATGAGTACTTGCAAGCCTGTTAAGTTCTGGTACACCCCTGGGCTGTAAAAGTCAAAAAGAAAAATTGGTATTTGATTACAAAAAAAAAAAAAATAAGTCACTGGAATTTAGAGACTAGAATTTATCTAAATACTTTATCTTTTGATTATTTTTATTCTATTAAAATATCTGATGTTTCTCTATTTTATTACCTATCCAATTTGCCTAGTAAAATCATTTTATAACTCTTTCTTTATCCCACTTTCTACACCTTTTTCCTTTAATATAGTTTATATTTAAATTAACTTGTGGGGTTGAAATTAATACATTTCTATGACTTTTGCACTTTAATTTTATTTGCTGTTTTAGAACTAATGAAGCAGATGTGGTTAATGATGGGTTAATTTTTCACATAGAATCTGTTAAAGGACACCCCCCCCCATTTAGATAGGTCTCTTTTTCAGGAAGAAAATCTCAAAGTTTAACAAGAAGATATTAACATTTTATAAAGATTACAACTTACTTTTACAAATGATTTACATTGCCCTGAAATTGTAAAGGACGCTTCTGTAGAGCTGCTTACTTACTCATTTGCTTCATTTTCAATAATTAGTGGATGTTCCCCATTTTAACAGACAATTCAGCTATGTATTCTAATAAAGAAAGAAAACTTTGAAATAATTACAAGACCTGGTGATGTGAATAAATGCTACCTTAGAACACGAATTTCAATAAGGCAGGGACATGAACAGAGCATGTTCTATTGTGCGCCTAAGAGAACCACATCGTCTCAGAAAAGGTCTTATGATTGTTATAGGCTAAGATCATTGACCAGATAGTTTGAAAGATCATATAGAATGTTAACATTTTAAAGTTACAGTAGCAACTCAAATGAAGATGAGGGTACTTAGCTAGTTTTTTGATGAATGATATCCTCCAAATTTTGGAAGTCTCTATCTCTCCTAAATCGCTACCTTTTCTATACCATTCAAAAAAACATTTATTAAGGGGGTATAGCACATACCTCCAAGTACTTGAGGAAACACAAATTTAAGAATATATAGGCTAGGAGGAACCATGATGGTGGAATAGGGGCAACCAATTCAGGTGAACTCTCCCAACATTCCTCTCCAAACAACTATAAATTAATACCTCAATTCAAATTTTGGGGTGGCAGAGGCAACAAAAGGCTGGGTGAAACATTGTTCATACCTAAGAAAATTTAAGAGGTCACAAAAGAGTAAGAGGCTTGTTCAGAGCCCACATATGCAGCAGTGGCAATAGTAACTATAGCAGCAAAAGCAGATGTAAGAACTCTCAGCTTAGAGACAGTAAGAAGGTCAGAAGACTGTTCAGAAAGAGATTACAGGAAACCTTTTGCTGGCCTTAAGTAGAGTTGGCACTGATTAGCAACTGTATTTACCATAAACAGTTCTGGGTCAAAGTTTCAATATGGAGAAGAGCACTGGCATTCAGTCACAGGTGAACAGGAGCCCGGTGATAGTTTTGTAGCACTTGTGGCTTGCAGGGGACCAGGGACCATTCCTGGGTAAAGGCCAGAGTACAGACTTAGCAGGTATTAAGCCACTTCCAAGATCACACAACCTAGGAAGCATCAAAACTTGCAGACCCTCAGAACTAGCTCTGAAAATAGTAGCACACAAAAACCTCAAGAATGGTATGATGACTCCTCACGCTCAGGTGAGCAGATTCCAACTTTAATTAAAAGTTAAAAGTCAAGAAATAGAACATTTAGAAAAACGAGCAAACCACACAGAGAGACACACAAGAATATGACCACAAAAATTTACTACAGTGGCAAGGGATTCCAAGACATAAATAAAATCAGAAGACAACAATGTGAAAAGAGCTATCAAAAACCCTCGAAGAAACATGTTGATTAGAGCCAAATCCAACAAGAATTCCTGGAAGAGTTAAAGAGAGAGGTAAAAATGGTAGAGCAAAAATTGGGAAAGAAATGAGATGGATGCAAGCAAATTATGAATAGGGAATTAACAGTTTGGTGAAAGAAGCAGAAAAAAATATTGAAAATACCTTTAAAAACTGAATTGATGTAATGATAAAAGAGGAATAAAAATAGACTGAAGAGAAGAACTACTTAAAAAGCAGAATAATCCAAATGGAAAATGAAGTACAAGAATTCACTGAAGAAAATAACTCCTTGAAAGTTTAAATTGAGCAAGTGGAGACATCAAGAAACAATAAAACTAAATCAAAAAATAGAAGAAAATGTAAAATCTCTCCTAAGAAAAACAATTAACCTTTCTTCTTTCTGTGTCTTTGTGAAGGCTATCCTTCATAGCTTAAATGAACTTTTTTTTCCTGCCTTTGACTCACGGACTCCCTCATTACTTTCAAGATATAACTCAAGTAACACCTTCTATGTAAAGTACTTCCTTACTGCCTTCGCCCCCACCCCCATCAAATGCTAATACCTTCTATGTCCAATTACCTTGTATTTATTCTATTCATATTCTGCATACATGTAAACTTTTTCTCCTCTCCACCCTATTACAAAAAGACTTCCTTGAGATTATGGATTGCTTCACTGTTATTGTTGACCATGGAATCTAGCAACAAACCTGGAACACGGTGAATACTTACATGCTATTAGACTGAATTATTGATTCATAGATTCATTAATCATTTGAATTTATAATTTCAAGTAGCATAACAAATCCTAAAAATCTTAGGCAGATAGTTAATATTTAATATAGAAAAAAACTTGTAAAGTATAAACATACTTCACAACTAATTTCTTAGACATTCATCTGTGATACAGTATTACAAGTGTTAGAGAAAAATATCTATTTCTCTAAAATATGCTCTCATGAAGATCAATGTAAAACTGAAGACATAATAGTCAGTTCAACATTATTCTTTCCTCTCTCTCTTTCACTTTTTCATTACTGACAAAGTTTTTGAATGGATCAAATGTCTTCCTGATAACTAGATAGCAAATTACTAACAGACTTTTAAGAAAATTGACCTATGTTTCAAATGTACTTCAGTGCCATTCAAATGATTACATTGTTTGTGGTATACTTTTTATTTTATTGTGTGAGCCTAATCACTCAGCCCATCTGGACTGTAAAATGGTGGAAGTAATTCATACAAGAGCCTTATAAAGTAACAGATATTTATTGAAGGAAATCGGCATTTCTGTAATTCATTCCTCCTAGCCCTGAAGTGGCAACTCCTATTTAGCATAGCCAATGTAGAGACCCATCTTCTTGAATCCTGAGGTATGCCCACTGATCAAAGTTGCATGCCAATAAGCAGAACTTTGACCAATACTGAACTATTCCACAGTGTCCCTTAAGAGAAAATGTTGCTCATTGGGCTTGGTTTGGTTTTTAATAACAGTAACCACAACAACAACAACAACAACAACAACAATAAAAATAGATATTTATCTAAAAGGCTTTAAAGTTTGCAAAGCACTTAATATTCAATCTTTCATTGAGCTTTGCAAGCAGTGACTTTATAAATAGTATTAAAAACTCTTTACAATTGAGAAAACAGTGGCTCTGAGAAATTGAGAGGACAAATTGCCCAGGGTTACAATACTAATAAGGGTGAGAGAAGATTTGAAATAAGGTCTTTATACTCCAAAAGTAATACTCTATCCATAATATATATATATATATATATATATATATATATATATATATATATATATATATATATATATATATACATATATATATATATATACATATATATATATATATACATATATATATATATATATATACATATATATATATACTACCTCTAGTATCTCAGATAGTGTTTGAATGGGAAAATAACAGTCTTCTCATGACTTAGCTCCTGGGACAATTGATTCTTATCTCTGGGATGAGGCAACAAGAGCTCAGAGAAATTATTTCCTGGCAAACAGGAACTTCAAAAGAAGACCTATACATAGGATGTGAGGATATGTTACGTGGCACATGCCTGTCATTCTATTGTTAGGTTTAGTATTAACTGCTCTTTTCAGACATCTTGTCTGGTCTTCAAAACAACCCTATGATACTGGGCAGGTGCTTTTTTTTGCTTTATGTACATAAAGCAACTAAGGGTTTGGCCAAGGTAACATGATAATTGGTAGCATTTAGTACAAGAATCCTAACTTACAGTATAGTATTGTTTCTACTACATATGTGGAAGAAGGGAGACAAAGACAAAAAAGAGTATACTGAAAAAGTTGATTGAAAAATTTTGGTACATTTAAAAAAAATACAGTTTTCAATTTCTTCCTTGTTCCTTAGGTATATATGAAATGCACAGGAACACAAACATCACTGCTATGAAAATGAACTATGTATCTAAGTTAGTGAGACATAAAATTAGAGTAGTATTTTCCCACCCTCTTCTAGTTAATGCTGCACAAAGAACCCTGATTGAGGAAGCTAAGCTCATAATTACCTAGCTAATTGTCAGTGATATAACAAATTTAGAAGTTTCATCTGTGACAAAGTGAAAGATGTTGGTAATTTAATTACCCAGTGGTTTTGTATTGAACATCATGGGTCGAAGGAGAGGCCTTCTAAGTCAGTACTGATTAAATTTGTGTATAAATTACCCTCAAAATGTGCTTTTTTATGTGGTGTGCATATACGAGGTTGCAGCTCAGTTAATAATGTGCATTTTTTTCTAATCTAGTATGCACCAAAACAATCAGCACTTTTAAGTGAATCCTAATTGGTTCCTAGTACCATTTTATGCAGATTACACCCAGCTCTGAATGTCCACAATTGAACTTTCCCTAAAAAGTTCATTCATTCATTTCACTTGAGAATTTGACACATTTCACTCTGGAATGCTAGTACAAAGTTAATGAAAATAAATAGATATGCAAGAGCTTGATCGTGAGTACATAGGGACATTTAGCAGAAAATCACACCATGAATTCCGACACAAGGCACTTTGCATACATTAGAAAAAGCTCTGTTACAGGTAAATGTGTCTAATTGCTTAATGTAATTCAATTCATAAACACACATGACTTTTACTAAGTGTGATGCACTGTTTAAGTTACTAAGGAAGATAAAGACATGCGACCTGTCATCATAGATTCATCATTTAATAGAGGAGATAATACATGCAGGAAGGCAACAAGGTTTTGCCTTGATTACTTGAAAAATATATATAATAAAGTCATAAATGTGAATGATGATGACCTCCCTCTCTCCACTTAGCTTTTACGCCAGAAGAAAGGAAGGAAGGAAGGAAGAAAGGAAAGAAGGAAGGAAGGAAGGAAGTCAGAAAGGGAGAAAGAAAGAGAGGGAGGAAGTAAGAGAGGGAGGGAAGGAAAAAATGAAGTAAGGAAGAAAGGAAGTAAGGAAGGGAGGAAAGAAGGGAGGGAGGGATAAAGGCAGGAAAAGGAGATGGAGGAAGAAAAAGGAGAGAGGGAAGGAGGAAGAGAGAGAGTGTGTGAGAGAGGAGGGAGGAAAGGAAATAAGCATTCATTAAGTGCTATGTGCCAAGAAGTATACTAAGCACTGGGGATACAAATCCAAGCTAAAAAAGACAGTCTCTCCCTTGAAAGATGTTATATTCTAGTGCGGGGAGATACTAAAGGGAAGTGAACAGTGGGATAGTGAAAGAGAGAGAGCATGATTTCATGATTTTAAAGTCCAAAACATCAGAGACAGGGCTAAGAGAGGGACAAAATGGAGTCTTCATGATGAATTCACCAGTGAGGGGTGTGATTTGTGGAGAGATATTCCTTGGTGAGGAAATAGAAGGACCTCCAAGGCAAAGGAGTTCCAGGATCTGAGGCTAAGAACAGTAGAGGAATGATTTTAAAGTCTGAAACTCAGGAATAGAAACAATTTGGAAAGGAGGCAGCACTGAGCTTCAGCATACACACTGTTAAAATTGTTGTTGCTGTCGCTGTTTCTTTGTTTATTTTGAAAGAATCCAAAAACGTGTTCAGGAAACAGAATTCTCTGTATGAGATATATAGGAGTTAAATCTTAAAGCTTGGAAGGATCTTCGTGCCTTCTAAATGAATAGGTAAATTTGAAAAAATTGTGTAAAATTATGCATTTTGTTTTGGATATGATATACTAAATTTGTTATATTTCTAGAGCTCTGAGTTGGAGATATCCAATAGATAATTGTTGGTGGAAGTTTGAAGCTCAGGAGAGATTCTTGGAGATAGATAGATAAATGGAGAGACAGAGACAGAGAGACAGACAGAGAGACAGAAAAACAGAGAGAGACAGAGATGGAGAGATGAAGAAGGGAGGAAGGGGAGAGAGGGGAAAGAGAGAGAGAGAGAGAGAGAGAGAGAGAGAGAGAGAGAGAGAGAGAGAGAGAGGGAGGGAGGGAGGGAGGGGAGAGGGAGAGGGAGAGAGAGAAGAGAGAAATAAGGGAGTTTTCATAAAGATAAGAATATTAGCTAGCATTTATATTGTGCTTTAAGGTTTCCAAAGAAATTTACATACCTCATTTCATTTGATCTTTAAAGCAACCATACCAAATAGGTATTCTTCTTCTTCTTCCCATTTTATAGATAAGGAAATTAAGTATAGCACAGCTTAAATGACAGACCCAGAATCACAGAGCTAATGGGTAACTGAGATAGCATTTAAATTTAGGTCATCCTAACTCTAAAAATCATTCTGTTTACAGCTTTTTGAGGATAATTTTATACATGGGAATTAATGAAGTCACTATTAGAGAATGTAGAAAAGCAAAAGTAGGGGTGGAGCCAAGATGGCACTTTGAAAGCAGGAACTTAAAGGTGTCTAAAAAAGTGAATCTGAGCAGATTTGAGAGTTGGGAGCCAATAGTAGATTGAGTATGGCAGGAGTGCCAGGCACGTGGAATTGCACCAGTCCACAGCAGAATGGGAGTAGTGGTGAAAAACAGCCAGCATACTGGGCTGGGAGAGCACTGGGCCCAAAAACTAAGACATATCTAAGCAGGAGCACAAGCATCCCCAGTGCAATCATGGTGGGGACAACAGCAATCCCCAGGCCTCTCAGATCAGGACATGAGTCTGTTGGAGATATGGAAGAAACCAGCAAAGAGCCTGTGGCCATAGGAGAAGCCACTTCTGAGGTTTCCAAACCACAGTCTAAAGGTTTAAAACTCTCCTTCTTGAACTTCCAGGAACTCTCATCCCTCCCTTCCTAACCCAGATAATACTCCCAGAAGGGGCCAGAAGTGGGGCTTCTGTAGTCTTTTAGCTCAGGAAACTGGGGAGAGGGCCTGTGTTGGTAAGCAAAATGGGCTCTTAGCAAACAAGTGCCCTTGAAGAGTTTGGCTTTGTTTCCTTTGAGTAATTCAGTGTATTTCATTGAGTCTTACTAAGTGCTAAGCCTCAGGCTCTAACCTCTCTTAGGTGTTAACCTAACCTATGTGGATGTGAACCTCCCAGGGTCCTAAGGGGAGGGGCTAACTCAAGATCCAATCATAGCAGCCTAAGTTCTGGTCATTCAGATGATGTTTGATGATGTCTGAAACCCTATAAGAAGAGAAGACAGAGCCACTTGGCACAGGGCTCTCACTCGTGATGGTGCTGATGCAGAGACTCTGGGCAGCTGTAGCTAAGGAGCCCTCCAGCTCGTAAACCCAGATGCTGAGACTTTGTTGAACTCTGGTAACTATGTATTGGGATTTGAATCAAACAAGGTCTGTCTGTTGATGTTTGTAATTTGTCTGTATTTGTTCCAAAGTTCAGGGTACTGGTTTTTTCCCCTGAACTAAGTGAATTGTATTTGTATGCTGAATTAAAGTAAGCTTGTCAACCCCTTCATGTAGCTTTCCTTAGTTAAACAGATCAAAAGAACCTGTGCTTTTGCAGCATGCTGGTAGCATTCTTGTTGTTGCGGTTGTGTTGGTCTTACACCCCCATAGCAGCTGCTAGCTGGATTGTTGAAACAGGGCCCTTCTTGTGGTGGTGTAAGGAAACTAGTGCAGAAAGAGAGGTGTCCCAGCAGGGCCCACCTCAGCCAAAAAGGGGGAGTTCCTTAGCCCCAGGGGGATGGAGCCAGCAAGCTTCAACACCAAGACCCCAGACATGCCTTCACACAGCCAGGGGAAGTGGCAGACAGCAACACAGAAAACTGCCGAGACCACCCATGAGACCACCCACCAGCCCTAGGTGAAGAGGAGACTTCCAGTAATGAGACCACCCCTCCCCCACATGTCATGAAACCAGAGGGCACAGAACACAAAATAGTAACCAGGCCCATAGTTCCCAGCACAAGAAGCTTGAGAAAGAGCCCCCTGAGCCCCAGAAGGAGAGATACACTTTAAAAGACAACCGTAATGAAATCAAGAAAGCAAGGATTATTGATTCTTATTATGGAGACAGGGAAGATCACAATACCAATTCAGAACAGGACAGCATTGACACTATACCCACATCTGAAACCTCAAAAGGGAATGTGAACTGGTCTCAAGGCCAAAGACCATCCCTGGAAGAGCTCAAAGAGGATTTTAAAAACCAAATTAAAGGGGTAAAATAAAAAAAATGGAAAAACAGTCACTGATGGGAACAAATTTTTAAAAAGTGAAATTGGTGAAATGGTTAATCTAATTAGAGTGGATGACTCCTTGAAAAGTAAAATTAACCAAATGGAAAAGGAGGTATAGAAGCTAAGTGAACAATACAACTAATGACTCTATGAGGCATCAAGAATCAGTCAAACAAAATCTAAAGAATAAAAAAAAAAATAAAATGTGAAATATCTGATTGGAAAAACAACACACTTGGAAAACAGATCCAGGAGAGATAATCTAAGTATTATCACTCTACCTGAAGTCCATGGGGAAAAAAATAGCCTGGACAGTATCTTCTGAGAAATCATTGAGGAAAACTTCCCCAAGTTCCTAGAACCAGAGGATAAAATAGTCATAAAAGAATCCACCAATCACCCCCTGAAAGAGATCCCAAATTGAAAACTCCAAGAAATATTGTAGCCAGATTTCAGAATTATCAGGGCAAAGAGAAAATACTGCAAGCAACCAGAAAAAAAATTCAAATATTGCAGAATTACAGTCAGGATCACACAGGACCTAGGAGCTTCTGCATTCAAATACAGGAGGAATTGGAATATGATATTCTGAAAGGCAAAGGATCTTGGATTACAACCAAGGATCAACCACCCAGCAAAACTGAGCATAATTTTTCAAGCAAGAAGATGGACATTCAATGAAATATGGAAATTCCAGATGTCCTTGATGAAAAGGCCAGAGCTCAGTGGAAAATTTCATCTTCAAATACAAAACTCAAGAGAGACATAGAAAGGTAAATAAGGGGAAAAACTTTGTTATTCAATAAGGGCAAACTGTTTACATCCTTATATAGGATTATATTGTTTTACATATGTTATATATATATACATATACATATATATATATATATATATATATATATGTCAACATTGAGAATGGTACACTTATGACAATTAAAGAGATATAAAGTGAATGAAGGTGTCAATATAAAGTAACTTATGTGACGATTAAAAAAACACGATTAAGGGGTGTAAAGGGACTATTCTGGAAGAAGAGTTAAGGAAGAGGCAGAAAAGGGTAAATTACATTACATGAAGAGGCACAAAAAACATATTATAGTTGAGGGAAAGAAGGGAGGGAGAAGAGCAGTGTTTGAGCTTTACTCTCAACGAATTTGGTTCAAGGAGGGAATAACATACTCTGCTAAGTATAGAAATAAATCTTGTCCTACAGGCAGTAGGAGGGGAAAGGGGAAAGAAAAGGGGGTCATTAGAATGGAGGGAAGAAATAGCAAGGGGAAAAGGGTAAGGGAGGGGTGTCAGTAGGAAGAGAAAATTGAGGAAGGCAGTGGTCAAAAGCAAAACTCTGAGGCATGGAAGGGAGAAAGGAGAAATAAAAGCATAAACAGGGTGGGGGAGATAGGATGGATAAAAAGACACAGATAATAACCATAACTGTGAATGTGAATGTTATGAACTCTCCCATAAAACAGAGGCAGATTGCAGAATGGATTAAAATCCATAATCCTACAGTATGTTGTTTACAAGAAACACATTCGAAACAGAGGGATACAAATAGGGTAAAGGTAAAAGGCTGGAGTAGAATATATTATGTTTCAGCTGAAGTAAAAAAGCAGGGGTAGCAATCCTAATTTCAGACAAAGCAAAAGCATAGAAAGATCTAATTAAAAGAGATAAGGAACAAAACTATATCCTGCTAAAAGGCACCATAGACAATGAAGCAATATCATCATTTAACAGATATGCACCAAGTGGTGCAGCATACAGATTCTTGGAGTAGAAATTAAGTGAGTTACAAGAAGAAATAGACAGCAAAACTATACTAGTAGGGAACATTAACCTCCCCCTCCCTGAACTGGATAAATCTAACATCAAAATAAACCAAAATAAACAAAAAAGAGGATAAGGAGGTGAATAGAATTTCAGAAAAAGGTAGATATGAAAGACCTATGGAGAAAATTGAATGGGGATAGAAAGGAATATATTTCTTTTTGTCAGTGGTACATGGCACATACACAAAAATTGACGATGTACAAGGGCATAAAAACCTCCCAATCCAGTGCAGAAAGGCAGTAGTAATCAATGCATGATTTTCAGATCACGATGCAATAAAAATTATTTGTAATATAGGACCATGGAAAGATAAACTAAAAATAATTGGAAGCTAAATAATCTAATAATAAAGGATGAGTGGGCCAAAGAAAAAATCATAGAAACAATTAATAACTTAGTTCAAGAGAATGACAATAATGAGACAACATACCAGGACTTATGGAATGGAGCAAAAGAAGTTTTTAGGGGAAGCTTTATATCTCTAAACACTTACATGAATAAAATAGAGAAAAAGAGACCAATGAATTGGGCATGCAACTGAAAAAGCCAGAAAAAGAACAAACTGAAAATGCCCGATTAAATACTAGATTAGAAATCCTGAAAATGAAAGGAAAGATTAATAAAATTGAAATCAAGAAAACTATTGAACTAATCAACAAAACTAAGAGCTGGTTTTATGAAAAAAAAAACAATAAAATCGACAAACCTTTGGTCAATTTGATTAAAAAAAAAAGAAAGAAGAAAACCAAATATATGAGTAAGGAAAAATCCATGACCTAGGAAAGGACCATAAGAATGCCTGAATGGTTCAGAATCTCAAAGCATAATGAACTCTCTAGGTAGAAGGCAGAGGAAGTATAACATTTATTCAAACCCCAAAAGATCAGAATCAGGGACCAATGGCCCAAATTTGATATTGTGGCAATAACATTCCAAAACTGATAAGCCTACCTCAATATAGTAACAAAGAAATTATAACAAAATATTGCAGCAGCAAGCCAAAACATACTTTTGCTTCCCCTCAATTAGAGGGCTTTCCTACAAGAAGATCACTCACAAATCCTGAGACCCTCCTCAGCACTCTCTCCTGCAGCTCTGCTGACTCCATGTTCCAAAACTCCTATTATGTTCTTCACTCTCTGCTCTGCACACTCTGGAAGCTGGCCCTCAGCTTCTGAATCCTGCTGCTCTCCATTCCACTCTCAGTCCTCAGTTTCTCCTCCTCCACCTAGTCCTCAGTCCTCAGTTACTCAACTTCTTCTGTTTCCAAGTTCTGTTCTTGCTTTTTATACAGTTCTTAGATGTAATCTGATTGAATAGAATGTTATCTGGTTTACTACAAATCAGGCACATATCATTGGCTTTGGTCTTAGCAACTCCCCTTAGGGCTCTGAGGGCTTCCTGCCTCTCTCAATCTAGTGAACTACTTTGGTAACCAGCCTGGGGCCTCACACCTAATTAGTGAAGGGGTGTGGGCATGTCTCTAATCATACCTACCTTTGTGGGCCCCACCTGTAGCCTATTCAATGGGCAGAAAGATATTTTTACTTACTGATTGGCTTTACACCAAATTACCAGTATCAAAAATGAAAAGGGTGAATTCACATACAATGAAGAGGAAATTAAAAAAAAAAACATTTAGGAATTATTTTTGCCCAATTATATACACATAAATTTAACAATCTTAGGGAAATGGATGAATATTTAAAAATATATAAACTGCCCAGGTTAACAGAAGAGGAAATAAAATACCTAAATAACTCCATCTTACAAAAAGAAATTGAGCATGCCATCAATGAACTCCCTAGGGTCAGATGGATTTACATGTGAATTCTATCAAATGTTTAAAGAACAATTAACTCCCTTACTTTTAGGCTATTTGGGAAAATAGGCAAAGAAGGAATCCTAACAAATTTTTTATGACACAAATATGGTACTAATACCTAAACCAGGAATAGTCAAAACAGAGAAAGAAAATTGTAGACCAATTTCCCTAATGAATAATGATGCAAAATTTTTAAATAAAATATTAGCAAAAAGATTGCAGCAACTTATTTTGAGAATAATACCCTATAACCAGGTAGGATTTATTCCAGGAATGCAAGACTGGTTCAATATTAGGAAAACTATCAGCATAATTGATCATATCAAGAACAAAACTAATAGAAACCATATGATTATCCCAATAGATGCAGAAAAAGGCTTTTGACAAAATACAACATCCATTCCTATTAAAAACACTAGAAAGAATGGGAATAAATTGACTCTTCCTTAAAATTATGAGTAGTATCTACCTAAAACCATCAACAAGTATTGTATGTAATGGGGATAAGCTAGATGCATTCCCAATAAAATTGGGGGTGAGATGAAGATATCCATTATCACCCCTATTATTCAGTTTAGTACTAGAAATGTTAGCTTTAGCAATAAGAGAAGGAAAAGAAACTGAAGGAATTAGATTAGGCAAAGAAGAAACTGAGTTATCATTCTTTGCATATATGATGATATACTTACAGAATCCTGGAGAATCAAGTAAAAAAGTATTGGAACTGATAAATAACTTTAGCACAGTTGCAGGATTTAAAACAAACCCACGTAAATCCTCAACATTCCTATATATTGCTAACAAAGCCCAACAGCAAAAGATAGAAAGAGAAATTCCATTGTAAGTTACTCAAGACACTATAAAATATTTGGGAGTCTACCTGCCAAGACAAACCTAGGACCTATATGACCACAATTATAAAGAAGGTTTTACACAGATAAAGTCAGATCAAAAAAATGTAAAAACATAAGTTGCTCATAGTTAGGCAGAGCTAATATAATAAAAATGAAAATTTTGCCTAAATTAATTTGCTTATTCAGTGCCATACCAATCACACTACCAAAAATTATTTTACAGAGCTGTATAAAATAACAACAAAATTCATCTGAAAGAACACAAGGTCCAACATATCAAGGAAATTAATGAAAAGAAATGTTAGGGAAGGTGGCCTAGCCATACCAGATATTAATCTGTATTGTGAAGCAGCAGTCATCAAAAAAACTACTAGGTGCTGGCTAAGAAACAGAGTAGTGGATCAGTGGAATAGGTTAGGTACACAAGACACAATACTCAGCACCTATGGCAATCTACTCTTTGATAAATCCAAAGAATACAGCTTCTGGGTTAATAATTCACTATTTCACAAAAACTGCTATGAAAATTGGAAAATGGTATGACAGAAATGGGGCATAGACCAATATCTTACACCATATACAAAAATAAAGTCAAAATGAGCTCATGACTTAGGAATAAAGGCTGATATTATAAGCAATTTAAGAGAGTAAGGAATAGTTTACCTGTTAGATTTATGGGAAAGGGAAGAATTCATGACCCTCTGTCTTCTGCATTCTGTCATTTATTTTTAGTCTCTCTCCACCTACTGACCCTGCTGCCTACAAAGATGTTTATGTTTCTTCTATGCTAAAAATAAAAACAAAATCTTTTTTTGATCCATCCATCCCCTCTAACTCCCATCCTATATCTTTTCTGTCTATAGCCAAGCTCATTGAAAAGGCTATGTACTTGAAAATGTGCCTCCACTTTCTCTTTTCTCACTCCCTTCTTAACCTTCTACAGTATAGCTTCCAACCTTATCATTCCACCAAAACAGTTCTCCATGAAGTTACCAATAATTCCTTAGTTGTCAGGTCCAATGGTCTTTCTTCCTGGACCTCTCTGCAGTCTTTGACACTATTGTTCACCCTTTCTTCCTTGATACTCTTCTCTCTAGGTTTTTGGGACATGACTTTCTCCTGTTTTTCCTTCTACCTATCATACTGCTCCTTCTAAGTCCCCTTGGCTGTCCCATGGGGTTATGTCCTAGGTCCTCTTCTTCCTCCATACTCCCTGATGTTTCTCTTTTGACCAGCAACTCTCAGGGTCTTCAGCTCCCAGTTTGATTTTTTTTTAAAGGGGCCATCCCCTGACTCACTTCTTAAAGAGGCCTATTCACTGAAAGGGTGTTGCCTCAGTCAAATTGAGAACTTGAAAAGACCTTAGCTTAAAAAGGCCAAGGTCCCCCCTGGATCCTGTGCCATCTCCAATTGTCCTGATCAATATCTGGCCACTGGACCCAGATGGCTCTGGAGGAAAAAGTGAGTCTGGTGATTTTTCCCAGACCTCCCTCACTCAAATCCAATTCAATTGCAAATCATGTCATCATCTCCTTGATGTCATGGTTCTCTTCAAGAACAAAGGACAAACTACAACTACAACAATACTTCAATTGATTATTTCATCCACTTCCATGGATTTAATTATCTTCTCTATGCTGATGCTTCTCAAATCTACCTATCCTCACCCAACCTCTCTGTTGACCCTAAATCTCATATTTCCAATTGTCTTTCAAAAATCTCAAACTAGATGTCCAGTAACAATCTTAAACTCAACATGTCCAAAACAGAACTCAATGGGTTTCTGCCCACACTCTCCCTACCTTCCCTCTTACAGTAGAGAGCAACATTATCCTTCCAGTTCCTTAGGATGACAGGCTAAGAGTATTCCTTGAAAATCCCCATATCCAAGCTTGTTGCCGAGGTCTAACACTTCTACAACATCATATATGCCCCTGTCTTTCCTCTGGCATAGCCATTATCATAGTTCAGGCCCTCATAACCTCATACCTATTGCAACAGCCTGTTGGTGGTTCTGCCTGTCTCAAATTTCTCCCCGTTCTAATCTATCCTCCATTCACCTACCAAAGTAATTATCCTAAATCTCGGTCTAACCATTTCACTCCCCTATTAACAAAATGACTCCCTATCATCTCTAGGATCAAATGCAAAATGATTTATTTGGCATTCAAAGTCTTTCATAAAATAGCCCTCTCCTAAATTTCCAGCCTTTCACTTTACTTCCTGTTAGGGACTCTTCAATCAAGTAACACTTTATTCCTGGCTGTTCCATGAACAAGAAATTCCAGCTCTCAACTTGTGGCATTTGCTCTGTCCCCCATACCTGGAATGCTCTTCCTCCTCAACTCCACTTACTGATGTCTCTGGTTTTGGTTAAGTCCAAAGTAAAATCTCATCTTTTACTAGAAGCCTTTCTCAACCCCTCTTAAAAGTAATGCCTTCCTTCTATTCATTAATTTCTATTTATTCTGTCAATAGCTTTCTTTGTATATATATATATATGTTGCATATTGTCTCTCTCAATAGACTGTAAGCTCCTTTGATGGAAGAGCTCTCCTTTTTTTCTCTGTACCCTGAGAACTTAGCACAGTACCTGGCACATAGTTGATGATTGATCAATGTTTTTGAAAGATTCCTGATGCACACATAGACGCCCTATTTAGAAGGGTAGAATTTTGTATGTGAAATGACATGTACATAAAATGATGTCCACTCAATCCTAGTAACTAAAAGTACACATATTTCATATTGAATAAGCAATGTTCTACCATTACTTAATATAAAAGATGAAGAGAAAGTCTTGCTCTGGGAAATTTTCTGAACATTGAGTAGAAATATACATAAGGAAAAATGTTGGAGAGTTGGAACATTGCAAGATTGCAAAAATGTTGCAAGAGTGGAAAACAAGGGCCAAATTTGACTAATTCAGGTGTTCAGAAAGGAAAAAAAATTGCTTGTAATCATTTTCAGAAACTCCAGCAAGGAGAATGAGTTTGGCTAAAAAGAGATCACAGTGTCCAGGGAAAACATATGATATCCTATACCAGTAGGTCTCCAAGTAGCTAAAAAGAATTATCAGGCTCCTGCAAAAACAACGTATTACTACCATTTCTTAGCCTTAAGGGAATTATTTGGTGTCTTTGGTCATCCTAAGGTCAAAAGTGATAAGAATGGCAACCAAAGAAAAACTAATATGGTCTATGGGCAAATCAAAAGAGTCATGACTTCTAGGATTAAGGAGTTGATAATTCTTCAAATCAGACCACTGCTGGAGTGCTGTCTTCATAGGTATCTAAAGGCCTCAGTGAATATACAGCTAGAACCGGAATGTGGCAGATCTGGATTCAACTAATATCTCAGTCAGTTAATAGCTAGGATACCCTCAGCAAGTCACATAACCTTCCTTGCCTCAATTTCCTCATCTGTAAAAAGATAATAATTATTATACCTGCCTTATTGGGTTATTATAAGAATCCAACTTTGTCAACTTTAAAGTGTTATTTAAATGTTGAAGGGGTTGTAGGAAAATTGGAAAATGTTCAAGCTACATCCTTTAAGTAGAGAGGCCAGGTAGGGATAGCAACAGGTAGACCTGAAATAAATCTTGACAGCATTGTTTGCATTTCCTGTGCCCAGCACAGAGTGGAGGGATAGGGGAAGAGGGTCACTTTAAGGGGCTCTAAATATTTAAGTTCTGCTGTATTATTTCATTTTTAAACTCTGTGATTAAACATTTTTTCTTTGTTTAGGGATTGCAGAAGTATGCATAGAACAACTGCCCTGCTATTCTGCCAATCATGTGAAGTCTTCCAATCTTTATCAAGATTAATGATTGATTTCACATCATTCTACAAAGAGTGACATGAAATTTGAGATAGTCCTTATGGAACACAGAGAATCATAGCATTCAAAACATCAATATGTCATCAGACTAACACAAGATTAGAGATTTTTGAGAAAATCTTATGCTTATACTTGAAAATAGAGAAAGTATCATCTTTATATTTGCTACTCCTTGCTGGTGGTGGGTACTCTCTGCTGCTCCTACATGATGATTCATTTCAATTTAATTTTAAAAAAATCGATCAAATTTTGTTGTTTAGAAGGAAAAGATAGAACCTGGACCTTTTATTTTATCTTTATAGAAAACTTCCTCTATCATCCCAGGTCAGCATCTTGATTGCAACATATAGGATTAGAGCACTGAATGGTTAAATTACTTATTTGACTGCACAGCTAGCTTCACATAGGTGTAGACCCACTTCTCTTGGCTTTGCAGCCAGATCTCTACTCATGATAATGATGCTTCATTATATGAAAGGCATGTTAAAAATAATTGCTTTCAAGGACCTTATTTTCTATTTGGAGAGGTTAATGCACATGGAGATGTAAATACAAGATATTTTGATGAAGGAGAAATTAGTATTCCTAGAAGTAGAAGAAGGAATCTACTTACAGAATTGGGAGACAGAGCAGATAAGGACATAGAGAAGTAAGATGAAATGTTGAATTTGAGGAACAATAATAAGCCGTTATGCCATTTTGAATGAAAGCATGGAAAGGAAAGAAAGAAGAAAATTAGTCTTTGAAGAGTTTTCATACCTGTAGTTTAAACTAAGGGAAATAGGTAACTACTGAAGACTTTTGAGCAGTGAAGTAATAGTCAGATATGTAGCTTGGGGCAATTTATTTGGCAACTATTTTGGGGATGGATTAGAATAGGGACAAACTGAGTAAGTAGGATGCCATTGTAATTGAATGTAGGTCATGTCTATGTGAATGAAAAGAAAGGGATGGAACTGAAAGATGTTGTGAAATTATTTTAACATATTTAGAAACTGTGTGGGGTCTGGGCAAAGAAAGAGTCAGACATGACTCTAAGTTTGTGAACCTCAGTAATTGAGAAATGAAATGTGTGATTTCAACAACAAAAAAGGAGCCTTTGGAAGAAGAGATTTGGAAAATAATTGTTTTTTGGACACATTTAATTTGAGATTCCAATGGAACATCCAAGTGGAGATATACAACACTCAATTTATGAAACAGGTCTTTGGTCCTGAAGAGAGATAAATCAATTTATGACCTATTTATGTAAAGATTATATTTTAAATCATGAAAAATGTTAAGATGACTAAAAAAAGGAGAAAGCATAGAGAGGGGAAAAAAGAGAGTCAGATCCTTGTGGGAATGTGCTTTGTAATTTGACGATCCACCAATGAGACTGAAAGGGAAAATTTAGCTTGATGAAAAAAGAAACAAAAGAGAGTGATGCCACAGAAGCCAAGGTTGAAAAAATATCCAAGGGGGGGGGGTATGATTGACAGTGGAAATAACAGAAAGTTATAATTGAATAAGACTTGAGAAATCATCATTGAATTTAAAAATCAAGAGATAATTTGTAGCTTTAGGGAAAACCATTTCAATGGAGTAAGAAATAAGGGGCTAAGCAGTGGGAGTTTAGGTAATTAAATGCTGTAGAAATGTCATTCGTAGTCATTGTCCTCTGGAACCGTTTCTAGTATGTCATTCTATATATAGATAGATTTACCATAAGCAGGATGGCCACTGCTAAGCAATAAATTTTGGCCATTGTAACTCATGTAGCACAAAATACCAAATGATCATTGTGTGAGGCTCTCATTTCCTTTGGAAGATGTGATCCCTGAGCTGGGCAAAAGAGGTAAAGGAAGCTTCCTAGTATTCCACTAATTAAAAAAAAATAGTGTATCATAGAGCATTTTTAAGTGAAATGGGTTAATGTCCTGCAATTAAAGGAACTATAAAATACTGCAATTTCAAATGGCAGGAATTACCTACTATAGTTACCACATTAACTATAAAGTAAGAGACAATCCCATTTGGGGCATTAAAGTAAATAAAAATGAACTATTCGCATATCTATGATACCAATTTTTTTAAACAAACAAGATTTAGGTTTTAAACTAAAAAAATATTCCCCCAAGATAATCTTGTTGGGGATGTGCAAATATCTTGAGAAATTTAAAATTTTCTTAAATATTATGGTACCATGAAAGAACTCTTTTAAGTATTTTGGTCCTTGTAATGACACCTTTACACACAAGAAGAATCCTAATTAAGTGTTCTGATTTGCTATTGATTATTATTTCATTATATGAGAACCAGCTAACCATTTTTTGTCATCTCAAATTTAAAATAATAAATTTGTCATTACTCCAGTCTTCAAGAGTCGCAAATTTAAGCTTGTTGATATGCCTATTGGCAATTTGATATCAGGAGTCATAAGTTTAAAGACAATCTCAGAAGAGAACTGTTGGTATGGATTCATTCATCAAAGGGGAGAAAATAAATCAGAAAAGATAATCTATACAAGGAAAAAACTGAAGTTAAGAATTAGAAAAGGAAATAGAAATTATAAAGATTTGAAAATTGAAATGAAGAAAGAAATGATGAGTTAGATGATTAATTTTTCATGTCATTACTTGTTTAATTCAGCTCTCCCACCTTTCTTCATTTTTTCATCTCCTGTTAATCAATCAAGAAACATTTTTTTCTTGATCTAGTATTATTTGTAGGACACTATGCTAGGCACTATAAGTGAGGCAAAGACATTCTAATTAAACAATTTACAATCTTATTAGGGGGAAAGGGGAATATATTATGCATATATGTATTGTAATTATGTAAAATTCCACATATTTTATACGGGCATATATGTGTCATTTATATGTATACTCCAGATATGTATATCTGCTCTTTGTCTTCCCAACTATTCATGTGCATATATGCATATATTTGTGTTTGTAAAGTTGCGTGTTTGTGTACATGCAAACATACAGAAACACATGCAGGTGTTGTTCATTTCAGTCATGAGTCTATTTGGGGTTTTTGGTGGTTTTTTTTGTAAAGATACTGGAGTGGTTTGTGATTTCCTTCTCCTGTGATTAGATGAAGAAACTAAGACAAACAGGGCTAAGTGACTTGCCTAGAGTCACACAGCTAGTACATATCTGAGTCTGAATTTGAACTCAGGCCTTCTTAACTCCAAGCCAAATTCTCTTTGCACTGTGCCATCTAGATGTCTATGCATGCATATGCACAGGTATATATGCTACTAAGGGTTTGGACATGTCAGTGATGAGAAATATCCTGGCTTCTTCAAGCTATACATGTATCAATCACTACTAAACAACTTATTCACACAGGGGTGGGAAAAGTATTCTTCTCATTTGCCACTGATTTAGAAGAGCTGATAACAAGGTGTTAGTTTAGAAAGGGTGTAATCCAATCCTATCTTTTTGGTAAGCATATTTGCATGGGTATATATCTATATCTATCTATATCAATATCTATATACATATATATGTATATATGCTATATATGTGTGTGTGTGTTTGTATAGGCTTGTACGAGTTATTGTTGTATCTTCCAAATAATCTTAAATAATTTGATCATACATGAGAAACATGTTGGAAGAAAGTCATTGAGGTAGTGCTTTGCTCTATTGAATGAAATGCTTTAAAAATAATCAACAATAAATATAGTGGGAAAGAACATCAATGATTACTTACTTATATTTAATAAAACCCAAGTCCCAAAGCCCATGATTATGGAACTCTTTCCTCATGGATAATGATCAATGCCTTTCCTGCATCATGGGTGGGGTAAAGAGGAAAGGAGAGAGCTTTGATCTATCCACTCTTTTCAAGATTTTCTGCCTTCAAACTTCAAGAGAGAAGGTAGACAATGCCAACCCCATTTCAGGTTGCTGAATTGAGAAAAAAATCTCTAAGAAGAAACTGACACACTAGTAGCAGGCAGTTTCCACCATGTTCCTATCACCAGCTTGCTACACTAGACATTTTGGGGAAATTTCACCTGGGGTGAGATATGGGACTCTGTGTTGGTGGAGCTGGGTTACCTCACTCTCCATGGGATAGATCCTTCACTCTGTGTTGTCTGGCATACATTGTCCTATGTATACTCTCTCAGATTTCTGTTTTGCTATTAGTTTGGATAAATGGATTTCTTTGTTATTTAGTATGAGTCTTCATTGGAGAACAGGTATTTGGTAAGAAGGAAGTAAAGCCTTGGATATAAAGGTTGGGCTTTCCCCTTTCCCTATTAAGAAATACCAGTCAGGAGTTTAACTTGCAACTCCAATTTATATTCCCTAATCTAGTAATAGGAAATCAGACAAATATAAATTCTAGCACAGTACCTATCTCCCTGAAGAGAGTGGAGTGGGGACCCCTAGTCCTAACCTCCTACTTCTCCTCATGTCAGGTTAAAGTGTCCTTTGAAGAAGGGTGTGAGGAGGGGAGGCTACAGACATATATTCTGCTCCCTACAAGATAATTGAAACAGCCTAACTAGAATAAGAATTTGTAAGCATATTTTTATATGAAAGATTTCCTCAATGTATTAACAGGAAAAAACAACGTGCTTTCAGAAGTACTAGTTTATAGTAGACAACCATAATATTGCACAACTAAAATATAAAGAATACAAGACTATAATGAATACCAGCATACATATAAATACATACACAAAAATACATCAGTGAAATATAATACAAAAGCAAGAGTACAATGCATATTGACCTATATAACTCAAATATACACATATAGCAACATATACTTCAGTGCATGCATTGGGTAGAGGAGGAAGCATGAACATATTTGCAATGCAAGAACAAAATGTATAAATAAAACTTACATGAGAAATATTAAAATATATACCTGGTGGAAAAAGGGAATGGGCATGGTAACAAAAGTAGAAGAGAAAAATTGGACCTTTTTCTAACTTCAAAAATGTCTTCTGTTTTTCTAAAGTACCATAATTAAACTTAGTCACTGAACAACTAGATCTGACACTTGTGATCCCGTGAACTTAAGGATAGTGAAAGCTATTATCATCTCTTTTGGATTCCCACCATTCCCTTGAGATTTTAAAAAATAGCATATAAAATATAAAGTGTTTATTTCTATTTTCAATCTTTCTTGGTTGTCTGAACAGAAGGGCTTGTTGGGCTGAGGTAAAGTCAATTGAATTTCCTCATACAATTTTGGATGTCAACACCCAGTATTTTCATTCTCTGAATCATTATCTTCTGAATTATTATTTAGCCTTGGTAGTCTCCCAGTAACTGATAAAAAGATCTCTTCCTCAGAATCTGCTACATTGCCTATCCATTGCAATTTTATTCTTTCTCACCAGGAAGTCAGATTAACTTCTCTACAGGCAATAGTTTATTTTGAAAATTGTAAATCCCTGACTCTCCTTTTATATAATGGCATGCAAACAAAGTTCTTCATATGGAATGACATTCCACTGGTCTATTACATTTTGTGTTCCGTATGTGGCAATATTTCTTATGAGGGCCCTATGACCTTTCCAAGTGTCTTGACAATAAACTTGAATATCATATCATTTATTTCTATCAGAGATTTTTTCCCCCTGAGGTCCTAGTGGCAGTAAAATTCCTTTAGCTAGTCTATCAGGCAAGGAATACAATATCTGTGAATATCTCTATCATTGTCTTCTGAAACATCAAAGAAGTAGTCAATAGGCATATGTAGCTATTAACCCAAGTATCATCAGATTTTAATTAAAGCTCAAGTCTTGGTAGCTTATATACTGGCACTAGAAGTGTTAATTTTTTACAAAAATTAATATTCTTAGATCTAATAGTTCCTAGCATGGTCAGCAATGTATGGTTCAAGAAATCAGGCTATGATTGTCTCCTTAGCATCATAAAATGTGTTTCTAATTTGTTTCTTGATTTCTGACCAAATCAAAATCTCTCTAGGTAGTTTATTTTCAAAATCTTTACCAGTGGTTAGAGTGAATACTGGGTAGCAAACAATATCATTCAATGGATATGTATTAAGCACCTACTACGTGCCAGACTGGGGATACATACTTTCCCCCACCAAAAAATGAAAAAATTCCTACTGATAAGGAGTTTATAATTCTAAAATGTGAATATAATAAATGGATATATTAATTCAATTATAAACACATTTAAAAGTTTTAAAATACAAATCTACACAAAAAGTTAAATACCAGTAGTTTGGGAGATAGAGGACTAGAAGTTGTGGTATCAACAAAGGCTTCATGCAGAAAATGGTACCTGAGATGTATCTTTAAAAGAAAGAATTCTATGAAGTGTAAGCAAGAAAGAAATGCATTTTAGGTATGCGAGATGGACAGCATAAAAGCACAGAAATGGGAGACAGGGTCTAAGTGTGATGAAGAGAGAAGGTGAGATTGGATCACATAATAAGGGAAGTTGAAAAAATATCCAATGAGACTGAAAAGATAGGTTTAGAACAGGTTATGGAAGGCTTTAAAAGCTAAACGGTGGAGTTGATATTTTATTCCAGAGATAATGGAAAGTCATTGGAGTTAGTTAAGGAATAATATGGCGAGACGTGTGCGCAAGGAAAATTGGTTTGGCAGTAGTGTGTAATGGAGAGACTAAACTAGAGAGATACTAGAGGCGGGAGGAACAATTAAGAGATGGTTATAATAACATAAGTGAAAGGCAATGAGGGCAGAAATAAGGTTGAGCACTGAAAAAGATCATAAGACTTGGCAGTTAAAGGATCATTGGTAACTTTTGAGACAGGATTTTCAGTTGAATGATGACACTAGGAAAAGTTTGCAAAGTAATAAGAAGTGAGTGAGAGGAGAAGAAATGAAAGAAATAAGGGTCTACAAATTTTTCAATAAATTTACCTAAGGAAAGATATTGAAGGATAGTTTGAGGAGATTGTAGGGTATAATGAAGGGTTTTTGTCTTTGTTTTTGTTCTTAAGGATGGGAGGGAGTATTCAGACATATCTGAATTCAATAGTGAAAACTCCAGGATACAAGGAAAAGCTGAAGATTCAAGAGAGAAGGAATGGTTAAGGACACAATATGCTGTAAACTAAAGGATGGGGTAGGATCAAGTGCACATTAAGATGGGTTTGTCTTGGAAAAAAGGAAGGCTATATCATTGTAAGAAACTGGAAGAAAGGTGGTGAGAGTGTAATATTGATATCAAGGAATTTTTTTATTATAGGTAGTAGTTTAATAAATTATTATGAATACCCACAAAACAGGGGCAATCTAGGGAGGTGGCCAGACAGGTGCTTGTGGTAATTATAGAAAACAGACAAAGGTGGGAGGAGCTCGAGAGTGCATTACTACTGACCAGTGGCTATGTTAGGTTTTCTGCTCAGCAATGAGCTTCCGAGTGAAGCTGAGGTTACATCCAAGCGTAAGTTCGTGTATTGATCATTTCCCAGTCACATATGGGTCACACTATTCTTGCTTTGGCTTTCATAGTATCTTAAGTTTTGACTCAGTGTCTAAAATATAATTTTGTATCTAAGTTATGATTTGAAATAGGTCACCATGTCCAGGCTTCTCTACCTTTCACAGAGTTTAAGGTTTTATGGCTTTTCACTTATTACTATCTCTTATGGCTGTTTCCCAAACAGGATCCCATGACCCAACCCCCGAAAAGCTGCCAAAATGATCTTTCTGAATATCAGTGGCAAAGCCCCTGGGACAGGGCTATGGTAGGGCCTTTAGGGCCAGTTTAGGGCCTTTTGGGGTACAGCCAGGATGATCTCATTTTTCAGCATACAGGATATAAGCAATATAAGCACAGACAGAAAAACAACACCACCAATAAAAAATTAACATAATTGTTACAATTTCCTTACATCCCAGCCCTAGGGCAATGAAGGAAGAACCAAAGGCATTTGGGGATTAAAAGAAGAACTAAATTTATGAATTTAGCTTATTCCAGGCCAGCTGAGTTTCTGAACAAGGTTTAGAGACAAATAAACACATCTGGGGTGGTTTTACAATGCATTGGGGGTGATGGAGAACAGAAGTGATTATAGAATGGGACCAGAACAATTTGGTTTTCTCAATTTCCCTCTTTTGGTCAACAGGAGACTTGTAACATGACAATCCTCATTCTACCCCCAAAGTCCATTTAATTAGCAGATTTCATCTTGGAATCCAGACTTCCCATGTAGTTATCTGGTCTCTGAACATCTTTTATTGGGGCCATCTGGAAAATGTCTTGTTCTCAGGAGAATTGTTTTCCTAGGTCCAAGTTACTTGTAGAGACACCTCAGACATTCCTGCTAAATTCTTTTACAAAACAATATCAAAACAAGATTAGTACAATTTTTCAAATGTTAATTTTCCAATTACTAACTCCTATTGTGAAGACTTTCTCAAACCTTAGAGTTCTGATCTTTTTTATTAATTAATTTATTTTTAATTTTATTTTACAAGTTTTTGAGTTTCAAGTTTTCTCTCTCTCTTTCTCCTCAGCCCTCCCCACCCAAAAAGGCATGTAATCCCATATAAGCTCTACATATACCTTCATACTAAACACAGTTTCACAACAGTCAAGTTGCAAAGAATAACCATAACCAATGGAATGAACCACAAGAAAGAAGAAACAAGGAGACCAAGAGAGGTGGAGCCAAGATGGCCACATGAAAACTGCGTCTTACTGGAGCTCTCCCACAAGGTCTGTCAGATTCATATAAAAAAGTGAATTTGAGCAGATTTGAGAGAGTTAGAAACCACGAGCAGTCTGCGTGGGGCAAATTTCCAAGGTGGAAGAGTCTGAAAGGCTGAAGGCACGAATCTGTAGGCTCGGAGAGTGCTCGGTGTGCAGCATGCGGAGCTGCTCCAGACCAAAGCGGAAGTGGCCAGCTGGGAAATCCATGTGGGAGACAGGCTGGGAAAAAGCTGGGTGCCTGAAACCGGCAGAGATTCCCAGGCCTCCCAACACAGGACGGCAGTCTGTGGAAGCAATGAGAGGCAGCGCAATGCCACAGGCCCGTAAAACACTGACTCCTGAGGCTTGCAGCCCATAGTCATGAAACGCGGATTCTTGAACTTCCAGGAGACATAATGTCCAGGTAAATGGCTCTAATCCCTCCCCGCCTCACCCAGAGAATTCCTCAGGGAAAAAAAAGAACGCTGGAATAGAGGAGAAAGAAGTGGGGCTTCAGTGGTCAAATAGTTGAAGTTCATTAGTCCCAGAGGGTCAGAGTCGGCAGGGATCAACACCAAGAGCCCAGACGTAATGCTGCTCCCCCAAGGGAAGTGCCAGACATCAGCTCAAACAACATACAGCTGAGACCAATGCTGAAGAGCAACAGTGCTGGAGAGCACCCATAGGGTGTGAGACGTCAGGGAGCCAGACCCCTCCCCCATACCTCAGGAAACTGAAGGCTATAATTCTAGACTCACAATCCCCAGAATAAGAAAGCTGGGATAGAGAGCCCTGAGCCCCAAAGGCAAAAATTTGTTGTAAAGCCAGGAAAAGACAAACCAAAATGAAGAAGAACACAAAAAAACCGAGGACAATAGATTCTTTTTATGGAGACAGGCAGGATCAAAACACTAATATGGAAAAGGACAGCAATCACACTGTTGATACATCTGATACCTCAAAAGGTAATGTGAACTGGTCTCCAGCACAAAAAGCACTTCTGGAAGAGCTAAAGGAGGATTTTAAAAACCAAATTAGGGAGGTAAGAGAAAACATGGAAAAAATGGAAAAGTCCCTAAAGAACAAGATTGGTAAAATTCAGAATCTAGAGAGGGAAAATGACACCCTGAGAGGCAAAATCAAGGAAAAGGAGACTCAAAAGCAAAATGAAAACACTAACTCATTAAAAATTGGAGTTGAGCAAGTGGAAGCTAATGAATCTATGAGAAGTAGTAAAACAAAATGTAAAGAATGAAAAAATAGAAAAAAAAATGTGAAATATCTCATTGGGAAAACAACTGACCTGGAAAATAGATCCAGAAGAGACAATTTAAGAGTTCTTGGTCTACCGGAAATCCATGATGAAAAAAGAGCCTAGACAGTATCTTTGAAGAAATTATCAAAGACAACTGCCCAGAGGACCTAGAACCAAAGGGCAAAATAGTCATTTAAAGAATTCACCGATCACCCCCTGAAAGAGATCCCAAACTGAAAAAAGCAAGGAATATCATAGCCAAATTTCAGAACTATAAGCTGAAGGAGAAAATACTGCAAGCAGCCAAAAAGAAGCAATTCAAATATCGTGGAACTACAGTCAGGATCATGCAGGATCTCTCAGCTTCCACATTAAAAGACAGGAGAAATTGGAATATGATATTCTGAAGGGCAAAGGAGCTGGGACTACAACCAAGGATAACTACACAGCAAAACTAAGCATAATTTTTCAGGCAAGGAGATGGACATTCAATGAAATAAAGGAATGCCAGACCTTCCTGATGAAAAGGCCAGAACTCAATGGAAATTTGGTCTCCAAGTGCAAAACTCAAAAGAGACATAAAAAGGTAACCGGGGGAAAAACCCCCACGAAACTTATTAACCAATAAGGGCAGGTTGCTTGCATCTTTATGTGGGATTATATCATCTTATGTATGTTTTATATATATACATATATATGTCAGTCTTGAGAATGGTACAGCTATTATGACAATTAAAAGGGATACACATAGATTGTGAATGCCTGTATAAATAAATGCCTGTATAAAAAACATAAGTAAGAGAAGTAAAGGGAGGGCTATGAGAGAAGAGGTAAGGAGGCAGTAGAAAAGGGTAAATTACACCAAATAAAGATGCACAAAAACATATTATAGTAGAGGGAAAGAAGGGAGGGAGAAGAGCAGTATTTGAGCTTCACTGTCATCTGATCTGGTTCAAGAAGGCAATAAAATACCCTGATAAGTTTAAAAAACTAACGACCTATGGGAAGTAGGAGGAAGTAGGGGATTGTCAGAATGGAGGGGAAAAGTAGCAAGTAGGAATGGTAAGATAAGGGAGGGGAATAAAGATGGAGGGTAAACTGAGGAAGGCGGTGGTCAAAAGCAAAACTTTGTTGAGGAGGAGAAGGGGAAAAGGAGAAATAAAAGCATAAACAGGGATGGAGAAAAAGACACAGATAGAAGTCATAACTCTGAACTTGAATGGGATGAATTCTCTCATAAAACAAAAGCGGATAGCAGAATGGATTAAAAACCATAATCCTACGATATGCTGTTTACAAGAAACACATTCAAAACAGGGGGATACACACAGGGTAAAGGTAAAAGGTTGGAGTAAAATATATTGCACCTCAGCTAAAGTAAAAAAAGCAGGTGCAGCAATCCTAATCTCAGACAAAGCAAAAGTAAAGAAAGAGTTAATTAAAAGAGATAAGGAAGGACATTATATCCTGCTACAAGGAACCATAAACAATGAAGCAATATCATTGTTTAACATACATGCACCAAGTGGGAAGGCATACACATTCTTAGAGGAGAGGTTAAGGGAGTTACAGGAAGAAATAGACAGCAAAACTATAATATTGGGAGACCTCAACCTCCCTCTTTCTGAACTTGATAAATCTAACTTCAAAATAAATAAGAAAGAAGTTAAGGAGGTAAACAGAATTTTAGAAAAGGCAGATATGATAGACCTCTGGAGAAAACTGAACGGGGAAAAAAGGAATATACTTTCTTCTCAGTGGTACATAGCACATACTCAAAAATTGACCATGTACTAGGGCATAAAAACCTCACAATCCAGTGCAGAAAGGCAGAAGTAGTCAAAGCACACTTTTCAGATCATGACGCAAAAAGAATTATTTGTAACAAAGAACCATGGAAAAATAAGCTAAAAATTAATTGGAAACTAAATAATCTAATTCTAAAGAATGGGTGGGCCAGAGAACAAATAAGAGAAACAATTAATAACTTCATTCAAGAGAATGACAATAATGAAACAACATACCAAAACTTATGGGATGCAGCAAAAGCAGTTCTTGGGGGAGGTTTTATATCCCTAAATGCCTACATGAATAAAATATGGACCAAGGAGATCAACGATCTGGGCACATAGCTGAAAAAGCTAGAAAAAGAGTAAATTGAAAATCCCGATTAAATACTAAATTAGAAATACTGAAAATCAAAGGAGAGATTAATAAAATTGAAACCAAGAAAACTATTGAATTAATAAATAAAACAAAGAGCTGATTTTATGAAAAGACCAATAAAATTGACATACCTTTGGTCAATTTGTTTAAAACAAAGAAAGAACAAAATCAAATTACCAGTATTAAAAATGAAAAGGGTGAGTTCACTTCTAATGAAGAGGAAATCAAAACAATAATAAGGAATTATTTTGCCCAATTGTATGCCCATAAATTTGACAACCTTAGAGATACGGATGAATATCTACAAAAACACAAACGACCCTGGTTAACAGAAAAGGAAGTAAAATTTCTAAATAACCCCATCTCAGAAAAAGAAATTGAGCATGCCATCAATGAGCTCCCTAGGAAAAAATCTCCAGGTCCAGATGGTTTTACATGTGAATTCTATCAAACATTTAAAGAACAACTAATTCCAATACTTTGCAGACTATTTGGTAAAATAGGTGAAGAAAGAGTCCTACCAAATTCCTTTTATGATACAAATATGGTACTAATACCCAAACCAGATAGAGTCAAAACAGAGAAAAAAAATTATAGACCAATTTCTCTAGTGAATATTGATGCAAAAATTTTAAATAAAATATTACCAAAAGATTGCAGCAACTCATCACGAGAATAATACACTATGACCAGGTAGGATTTATTCCAGGAATGCAAGGCTGGTTCAATATTAGGAAAACTATTAGCATAATTGACCATATCAACAACAAAACTAGCAGAAACCATATGATCATTTCAATAGACGCAGAAAAAGCCTTTGACAAAGTACAACACCCATTCCTATTAAAAACTCTAGAAAGCATAGGAATAAATGGAACCTTCCTTAAAATTATAAATAGCATCTACCTAAAACCATCAACAAGCATTGTTTGTAATGGGGATAAGCTAGATGCATACCCAATAAGATCAGGGGTGAAACAAGGATGTCCATTATCACCCCTATTATTCAATTTGGTACTAGAAACATTAGCTGTAGCAATAAGAGAAGAAAAAAGAAATTGAAGGAAATAGAATAGGAAAAGAAGAAACTAAATTATCACTTTTTGCAGATGATATCATGATTTATTTAGAGAATCCTAGAGAATTAAGTAAAAAACTACTTGAAATAATAAACAACTTTAGCAAAGTATCAGGATATAAAATAAACCCGCATAAATCCTCAGCATTCCTATACATTACTGACAAAGCCCAACAGCAAGAGATAGGAGGAGAAATTCCATTCAAAGTTACTGTAGACAGTATAAAATATTTGGGAGTCTATTTTCCAAGACAAACCCAGGGTCTATATGCACATAACTATGAAACACTTTTCACGCGAATAAAGTCAGATCTAAATAAATGGAAAAATATCAGTTGCTCATGGTTAGGCCAAGCTAATATATTAAAAATGTCAATTTTACCTAAATTAATCTATCTATTCAGTGCCATACCAATCGAACTACCAAAAAATTATTTTACTGAGCTGGACAAAATAATAACAAAATTCTTCTGGAAAAATAAGCAGTCCAGAATATCTAGGGTATTAATGAAAAGAAATGCTAGGGAAGGTGGCCTAACCATACCAGATACTAAAGTGTACTACAGAGCAGCAGTCATCAAAACTACCTGGTACTGGCTAAGATACAGAGGTGTGGATCAGTGGAATAGGATAGGAATACAAGATGGAGAAGTCAACAACTATAGCAATCTACTCTTTGATAAACCCAAAGAGGCCAGCTTCTGAGCTAATAAGTCACTATTTCAAAAAAGCTGCTGGGAAAATTGAAAAATGACGGTGCAGAAACTGGGCATAGACCAATATCTTACACCATATGCCAAAATAAAGTCAAAATGGGTTCATGATTTAGGAGTAAAGGCTGATACTATAAGTAATTTGGGAGAGCAAGGAATAGTTAGTTTACTTATCAGATTTATGGAAAAGAAAAGAATTCATGACCCAACAAGAGTTAGAGAGCATTACAAAATGCAAAATGGATAATTTTGATTATGTTAAATTAAAAGGTTTTTGTACAAAAAAAGCCAATGCAACAAAAGTTAGGAGGGAAGCAGAAAATTGGGAGAAAATCTTTACAACTAGTATCTCTGATAAAGGCCTCATTTCTAAAATATACAGGGAACTGAGCCAAATATATAGGAATACAGGCCATTCCCCAATTGAAAAATGGTCAAAGATATGAACAGGCAGTTTTCAGAGGAAGAAATTAAAGCTATCTATAGGCATATGAAAAAATACTTTAAATCACTACTGATTAGAGAAATGCAAATCAAAACAACTCTTAGATACCACATCTCTCCTGTCAGATTGGGTAAAATAACAAAACAGGAAAATGATAAATACTGGAAAAGATGTGGGAAAATTGGAACATTGTTGCATTGCTGGTAGAGTTGTGAGATGATCCAGCCATTTTGCAGAGTAATTTGAAACTACGCCTGAAGGGCCAAAGGAATGTTCATACCCTTTGACCCAGCAATAGCACTTCCAGGGTTGTATCCCAAGGAAATCACACAAGCGGGAAAAGGACCCATATATACAAAAATATTTACAGCCGCTCTTTTTGTGGTAGCCAAGCATTGGAAATCAAAGGGATGCCCATCAATTGGGGAATGGCTGAACAAACTGTGGTATATGAAGGTAATGGAATACTATTGTGCCATAAGAAATGGGGATGATGTGGACTTCATAACAACCTGGGAAAACCTATACGACATAATGCTGAGTGAGTGGAGCAGAGCCAGGAGAACACTATACACAACCACAGATATATGGATTCCATGAGGACTGACCCTGACAAACTTCGCTCTTCTCAGCAACACAAGGTGCAAGGACAACTCCAAAGGACTCACGATGGAGAATGCTATCTACATCCAGAGAAAGAACTATGAAGTTTGAATGCAGATTGAGGCACACTTCATGCTCGCATTTTTTTCTTCTCTTTTGTTTTTTTTTTTTTTGTTCTGTTTCTTCTTTCTCAAGATTCATTCCATTGGTCATAATTCTTCTCCACAACTTGACTAGTGTATAAACTAATTCAATGTGAAGTTATACGTGCTAGTTATATGAGATTCCATGCCATCTTGGGGACGGAGGGGGAAGGGAAGGGAGAAAATCTGGAACTCAAAATTATGTAGAACCGTGTGTAAACTAAAAAAAAAAAAAGAAGAAACAAAACAGAAACAAAAAAAAGAGAGAGCAAATAGTATATTTCAATCTGTATTCAGACTTCATAAGTCTGTCTCTGAATGTGCTTCCTTATCTCTTTTAATTAAATCTAACTTTGCTTTTCCTTCATCTGAGATTAAGACTGCTCCTTCTGCTTTTTTTAAATCTACATGAAGCACAATATATTCTACTCCAGCCTTTTCCCCCATTTCAAATGTGTTTCTTGTAAACAACATATTGTAGGACTGTGGTTTCTAATCCATTCTGCTGTCCACCTCCATTTTATAGGAGAGTTCATCTTATTCACATTCACAGTTATGATAACTATCTGTGTCTTTCTGTCCATTCTATTCCCTCGCCACTGTTTATGCTTTTATTTCTGCCCTCTTCTTCCAACTCTTCAAAACAGTTTTGCTTTAGACCACTGCCTCTCTCAGTTTTCCCTCCCTATCAGCCCTCCTTTTTCCTTACCCTTTTCCCTTACTACTTCTTCCCTGCCTTCTAACCACCACCTCCCTTTGCTTTTCCCTTTCTCCTCCTACTGCCTGTAGGACAACTTAGATCTCTATACCTAACAGTGTATATTATTCCCTCTTTGAATCAGATCCAATAAGTAAAGCTCAGACACTGCTCTTATCACTCCCTTCTTTCCCTCTACTATAATATATTTTTGTGCCTTTTCATGTGATCTAATTTACCCTTTCTTGCCTCCTTGTTTACTCTTCTCCCATTACAATCCCTTTGTAGTCCTTAGTTAGTTTTTTATCATCACATCAGTTATTTTATACCTGCATCCTCTATCCATGTATATCTCTTTTAAATATCATAATATATACACAATTCTCAAGATAAACAAGTATCATCCTCCCATATAGGAATGTAAAAAGTTTCACCTTATTGAATGATGTTTTTTTTTCTATTTTTTTCCTGTTTATCTCTGTATGCCTCTCTTGACTCCTACATTTGAAGATCAAATTTTCCATTGACCCTGGGCTTTTAAACCAGGAAGGTCTGGAAATCCCTTATTTCATTGAGTGCCCATCTCCTTGCCTGAAAGATTTTGCTCAGTTTTGCTGGGTAGTTGATCCTTGGTTTTAGTCCAGGCTCTTTTGCCTTTTGGAATATCATATTCCAATCCCTCTGATCCTTTTTTTTTTACATTTGAAAAATTTATTTAATATTTTTAATTTTCAACATTCATTTCACACAAGATTTTGAATTACAAATTTTCTCCCTATCTCTACCCTCCCCCCCCACTCCAAGATAGCATATATTCAGATTTCCCCATTCCCCAGTCAGCCCTCCCTTCTGTCACCCAGCTTCCCCCATCACCCTTTCCCTTATTTTCTTGTAGGGCAAGATAAATTTCTATGCCCCACTGATTGTATATCTTATTTCCCAGTTGCATGCAAAAAAGAATTTTTTTTGAACCTTTAAAATTTTGAGTTCCAAATTCTCTCTCCTCTTCCCTCCCCACCCACCCTACATAAGAAGGCAAGCAATTCAACATAGGTCACACATGTATCTTTATGCAAAACCCTTCCACAATACTCATGTTGTAAAAGACTAACTATATTTAGCTCCCTCCTATCCTGTCCCCCTTTATTCAATTTTCTCCCTTGACCCTGTCCCTTTTCAAAAGTGTTTGCTTTTGATTGCCTCCTCCCCCATCTGCCCTCCCTTCTATCATCCCCCCTTTTTCATCCCCTTCCTCCTTCTTTCCTGTGGGGTAAGATACCCAATTGAGAGTTTATATTATTCCCTCCTTAAGTCAAATCCAATGAGAGCAAGATTCACTCATTCCACCTCACCTGCCCCCTCTTCCCTTCCTACAGAACTGTTTTTTCTTATCACTTTTATGTGAGATAATTTACCCCATTCTATCTCTCCCTTTCTCCCTCTCTCAATATATTCCACTCTCATTCCTCAATTTGATTTTATATTTTTAGATATCATCCCCTCATATTCAACTCATCCTGTACCCTCTGTCTATACATATGTATATTCCCTTCAGCTACCCTAATACTGATGTCTCATGAATTACACATATCATCTTTCCATGTAGGAATGTAAACAAAACAGTTCAACTTTAGTAAGTCCTTTATGATTTCTCTTTCCTGTTTATCTTTTTGTACTTCTCTTGCTTCTTAGGTTTGAAAGTCAAATTTTCTATTCAGCTCTGGTCTATACACTGAGAAAGCTTGAAAGTCCTCTATTTTATTGAAAATCCATATTTTGCCCTGCAGTATTATATTCAGTTCTGCTGTGTTGGTGACTCTTTGCTTTAATTCTAAGTCCTTTGACCTCTAGAATATCATATTCCAAGCACTTCAGTCCCTTAATGTAGAAGCTTCTAGATCTTGTATTATCCTGATTATTTTTCCACAGTACTTGAATAGTTTCTTTTTGGATGCTTGCAATGTTTTCTTCTTGATCGAGGAACTCTGGAATTTGGCTACAATATTACTAGGAGTTTTCTTTTTGGGATCTTTTTCAAGAGGCAATAAGTGGATTCTCTCAATTTCTATTTTACCATCTGGTTTGAGAATATCAGGGCAGTTTTCCTGGATAATTTCTTGAAAGATGATCTCTAGCCTTTTTTTTTTTATCATGGCTTTCAGGTTGTCCAATAAATTATCTCTCCTGGATCTGTTCTCCATGTCAGTGGTTTTTCCAGTGAGATATTCCACACTGTCTTCCATTTTTTCATTCCTTAGGTTCTGTTCTATAATTTCTTTATTTTTCATAAAATCAATAGCTTCCACTTTCTCCATTCTAATTATTGAGGCAATATTTTCTTCAATTGTCTTTCGGACATCCTTTTCCATTTGGCTAATTCTGGCTTTTAAGGCATTCTTCTCCTCATTGGCTTTTTGGAGCTCTTTTGCCATTAGGGTTAGTCTATTTTTTAATGTGTTATTTTCTTCAGTATTTTTCGGTCTCCTTTAGCAAGTCTTTGATTTGTTTTTTTTTATGATTTCCTTACATCACTCTAATTTCTCTTCCCAGTTTTTTCTCTAGGTCTCTTACTTGAGTTTCCCAATCTTTTTTGAACTCTTCCATGGTCTGAGACCAATCCATATTTTTCTTGGAGGCTTTTGATGTGGGCTCTTTGACTTTGTTGACTTCTTCTGGATGTATGTTTTGATCTTCTTTATCACCAAAAAAGATTCTATAGTCTGAGTTCTTTTATGCTGCTGGCTCATGTTCCCAGCCAACTACTTGACCCTTGAGGTTTTTGTCAAGGTATGAATGCAATCGGAATGATGAGTGCTTTGTCCCAAGCTTCAGGGGTCTTTTGCTGCCATTTTCAGACCTACTTCTACACAACAAGCTTTACCACACCAGCACTCCTCCTTCCCCAAGAACCACCAAACAAGACCGTGATGCAGATCCAAGTAAATCAAAGCAAGAGAACCCTTCCTCTGTGCCAGCACAGTGCTCCCTGCACACTCACTCTGATTCACAGCTTGATTCCTCCCACCAGGTAGGCCAGGGGCAGAGAGCAGTTGAAGCTGGAGCTGTGGAAGTAGCTGCCAGAGGTTCCTGCTGCTGCTGCCCCTGCACATCTCTGTCACCCTGGGGTTGGGGCCAGACTGAGCACTTCTCTCACCCAGATTCAGCAGTTTTTCCACTGACTTAGCAAGTTGTCTTTGGTGTTTATAGGTTGAGAAGTCTGGTAACTGCTATAGCTCAATGATTCATGGCCCTAGGGCCTGCCCCTTCCAATCTATTTCTGGCCTGGTCATTTCTGGCACAGTCCGTGCTGTGCTGTGCTCCACTTCCAGTATGGTGCCATAGACCCTTCACAGCAACCATCCAGACTATCCTGGGCTGGAGACCTGCTTCCCTCTGTGATTTTGTGGGTTCTATAACTCTAGAATTTGTTCACAGACATTTTTACAGGGATTTGGAGGGGTTTGGGGGAGAGATTAAACAACCTCCTGTTTTCCAGCCGCCATCTTGGCTCTGCTCTTCCAATTCTAATTTTTAACAAATTATTCTCTTCAGTTAGCTTTTGTACCTCCTTTTCCATTTGGTCAATTTTTCCTTTTAAGGAGTTGTTTTCTCCAGATAGGCTCTGTACCTTCTCATCCATTTGGCCAATTTTACTTTTTAAGAAATTTTTCTCTTCAATGATTTTTTTTTCTATTTCATCATTTGTATTTTTAAAATCATTAGTCAATTTTTCTTCTACCTCTCATTTGGCTTTTAAATTCCTTCTTGAGCTCTTCCAAGAATTCTGTTTGGGCTTGAGACCAGTTCATCTTCCCTTTTGAGGTTTCAGATGTGGGTATAGTGTCAATGTTGTCCTCTTCTGAATTCATATTTTGATCTTCCCTGTTCCCATAGTAAGGTTCTATGGTCATTACTTTTTCTAGTTTGCTTCTCATTTGTGCCATTTGCCTTTTTCCTGGATTTCCTGGTCTCTGCTTCTGGGATGTAGGGGGCTCTATCCCATGCCTTTTGTGGTGAGAGTTAGGGTCTTGGTTACTGTCTAATATATATGTATACACACACACACACATATATGTGTATATATATATGCATATATATATACACATATATATTCAATATTATATACACACACACATTATATACACATATATGTGTATATAAGTATGCGTATGTGTGTGTATATGTATATATGTACGTAAACACACATACATATGCATTTATGTGTATATATGTATGTATATGTGTATTTATGTATATATGTACACATACACATATGCATATTCTTATACATATGCATATACATACATACACACACACATATATATACATACACACACACACACACACACACACACATATATGGAATGCTGTTGCTCACCTGGTGCTGTGCTAGAGCTAGCTGGTCTATCCTGAGGCCAGGTCTTTCTGAGTTTCCCCAGGGTTACTCTGAAGCTTGCAGAGCATGAGGTGTGGTTCAGGGGCAGTCTGGCCTCTGGAAGTCACCTCCTCCCCTAGGGCTGGATAGGCTCAGCCACTGGTGGGTGCTTGTTCTGCTGTCTGCTGGTCCCTCTGGCTGTGCAGAGGCTTGCTTGGGTTCCTGGTGTTGGCACTTGCCAGCTCAACACCCCCCCCCCCCCACAGCCTTAGGATCTCCTGCTGGTCTACTGAGGTGGGGCTTATTGGAAAGACTCCGGTCCTGCCCTGGACCCCTTTAGCCACCAAAGGAGTCACCCTTCCCTTTGTTCTTCCTAGCCTCCCAAGCTTAAAGATAGCTGTACTCCTAGGATCCACTATTCCAGCATTTATCCTGGGGCAATATTCTCTAGGTTTTTCAAGGTTAAAAAGGGGGATGGGATGAGGACGCTTACTTTACTCTGCCATCATCCCTCCTCATAATTCAAGTATGTGACTTGTTTGCGGGCTGATATCCACAGGAGTAGCTGCTGCCTCTGCCACAGGCCCTGCATTTCTGTCTTACCCAGTTCTGCTAGAACCCTATCCTGCGTTGAGATGTTTGGGGATCGCTATTGCTACCTGATTGAATTCACCAGAGGGGGCTGGCTTCTGCTCCACTATGGCCAAGTCTGCCAGAATTCTGATCTTAGCAATAAAACCCAAATGGGAAACATCAATGTGGGAACCCAGAGTTTTCTTGAAGCTTCAGAAAATTCAGGGTTTTTTTTTTACGTGCCCTATTAGAAACATTTACATTTGGCATAGAGGATTATCTGATCTTGTTACTTTTCCCCTGATTCCAATTCCATTAGGAAGATCAGATACTATTGGGGATCTAATACTGTCTGTGAAAAGATAAGTAACAACACTCTTTTGCAGGTTGAAACTTTCCAGTCCTGAATTTAATACAAATGAAGGTAGGCAAGGTACACAAATGAATTTACTTATAAGAAGCTGACTTTACTCCAATTATAATAAAAGACTTGGGAGGACATGTAGGTAATTAATTCCCAAATGGTGCATATCAATAAGTTGTTTGTAATAAAACATAATTTTACTACAAGACACATAGTACAAACAGGTGATATTTCAATATTAATAAACTTGAATGAAATTGACTTTCCCATTAATGTAAAAAATATTCTGTAAGTTACCTCTGAGAAAACTGATTGTACTGAAATTCTCTTTCCCAAACCAAAATGAAGATGCTTCTGATTTAGTTTCAGTTGTCAAGGAATTTTTAGATAAGAGAATGAGAAAAGAGGGAGCTTGGGTCAAAAGCCTCAATTTTCTCCACAAAGTCAAAGATGAAATTTTTCTCTGAGGGAAGAGGTTGGTTTAGGAGGACTGTAGGGAGTATGCTAGGTATAAATAAAAGGAATGCCTTTCTGTAGTGAGAATTAGCTAGGACTGGATAAAATGAATTTGTAATTCATTCCATCATTAGGGTCGTAAAGGCAGTTTATGATAATGAATAGAAAAATCTGATGGTGGGGAAAATATCGACATATTAGCATTATAGGTCAACATGACAAGGGGTTTGAGAGCTGATAGTGTGGAGTTCAAATAGATAACTAGTGGGTTGAGATGGGAGAAAAGTGAAAATACAGCAAGGGTAACCAGCTAAGGAAATATTGAGAAGTGGGAGGTTTGAGAGGATGAGGCAAAAGGAAAGATAGAATAATCTGAGATTTAGATAAAGAAATGTTAGAGTTTTTCATTTGTGAGTAATGGCAAGCTCTAGGGCATGACTGTCCCTATTTGTGACTGAGGTAGAGAAAATAAATAGATCATTGGATTTAAGAAGGTTTATCAATTAGGATATAAGAGAATTTTCCAGAGTATCTGCGTGAAAAATAATGTTTTCTAGTAGAATGGCATCCACTGAGGAAAATAAAAATAGTGAGCCAAGTGGCAAATACCTTGAAAAAGTATGGAGAAATTAATCTCTTACATTAGTCTGATACCCATAGAAAGCTTCCTGGTACATAGGTATATCTTCTTGCATACTCTGTGAAATTACCAGTTACCCCTAGCATATTGCTTATATTTTTCCTACCTCCTTCAAGAGAATAAAATACACATGCACGCATACACACACACACACAATACCAGGTCTTACTGTTGCATAGAGTTTTCAAGTGTCTAACATAAGGCTATCACAACACTTTTGGATTTGCATCAATTCAATTCATAGCTCATCAACCTCCAATAAAATGTTTATTTTTACTAGTCAGCCTGAGGATATATTTAGCTTAAAGCATTTAATTAAATGCCACAATATGATAGGGAATAACTGAACATTTCTTTGATAAGCCTTGTCAAACTCTGACAATAAATGACCAAAGGACTACAGAGGTTATACACCAACTCTTAACTCTGAAAAATACAATAAAATAAACCAAAGAACCACAGAAGTTATTCCTCCAACTGTCGACTCTGACCAAAGAGCCACAGAGGTTATAAAAAAACTTCATACCAACTGTCAACTCTGAAAATAAAAGAAAAGAGCTCACAGGGATTGTAAGCAAAAAGCTTTTTTTATTCCATTGGAGGGGGTAAACCAAACACACATGGGAGAACCTCCTCTAGCAGGAGACCCAAGGCAACATGGCCAAGTCTTGACACATATAGCTGTGGCTAGACAAAGAACTAGAAAATAAGATGTAAGCACAGTAGCAAAATGTAACAGTAAAAACGAGGCAAGTTTGCCTGGTGACAAAAAGTCTATTCATAGCTGCACTTCATGACCAGAACATGGTTCTTACAGATGCTTATCTGAGCTCAGGGACCACCTGGGGATAGTTTGAACGAATTCTGTGATTTAGCTACAGCAGAGTTTATCCAGGGGGTGATTGAAAATGATTGTTGTCATGCCAAGCTGGCTTACTGGGGCTCCGCTCTGGAAAACAATGCATCACCTAATAGTAAGAAAAGAGGAGTGAAAAGAGAGGAGTGTCCTGGAGCATGTTATCTTACAAATATCCACACTTTCAGTGGGAAGAGTGGACACAAATAGGAAAAAATACATGGCCAGGAAACACAGAGGCCATATATGTAGAGAACACATGCAGTCAGTACACATGCCTGGAGGGCATACACACAGAGAATACATGAGGACAGAATATATGAATGAAGGAGTATGTTGGGCCTTTGTTGCTGTGATGTCACTGCTCCTGCCAGACTTGCTCTCCATAAGTCTTGCCTGGAATACAGGCATTATGTAGTTATAAATGAGTGTATTGTCTGTGCTGGACATAGTGTGTAACTTTTGCTAGGTAGTGCTTCCTGAAGTCTTACATGGGCACAGCTTGTGAGTGATTGAATGACTTTGTGACTGCTGCCAAGGTGCTACCAAACACAAAGTCACATATTTTCTCTGTATTTACAGATTCCAATTTCAAAGTAGCAGGCTCTGTAACAGTTCTTTTGGCTTAAAGCACAGAGCTCTTTTCTTATAATTCTTATAGAAATGCAAAACTCTAAAGGAACAAACTCTTTTGGCTTTTTATATACAGAACATCTATTTCTCAGAGCCATGATTGATTTGAAAAGGACATTTCCTCTCCAAAAGGAGATGTCTCATTCTAGAGACTAAGCTATTTGGGACACAGATCTAATTAAGCTAACTAGATTTTTGATATGAGATCTATTTTCCATTGGAATTTCCTAGTCAACAAGGGAAACAGCTCTGTTAGAAGCTCCATGCTAATTATGATCAGAAATCTTCTAACATTTCCTGTTTAATTCATCACAGGGATCTTTTACTTCCAATCTGATTTTAAGAAAAGAGGGTGGCACATTCAGTTAGAAAAAAAAAAGTTGTGTGGATCTAACTACTTGGAGTATTTTAAAGACCCAAAATGTTTTGAGACTTAAACGAAACTGAATTAGACTAAGCAAATCATTAAGACAATAGAGAAAGGTCATTTTCTCTCTATTATGTAATCCTGACTAACTAGGTTCCTGTCTTTTAATTATCAACTTTCATAGGTATTAAGCCACCTCTACATTTAAATTCTTATAAATCTTCTTCAATTCTCATAAATTCTTAAAATTCTTATAAATTCTTATAAATCTTCATGTTCACAGTAACTGGCTCCTAATGTTTCTCTCCTCTACAATTCTTGCCCCTATAATTGGCGAATTCAATATATGTGTTGATAGCTTCTAAAACATCTTAGCTTTCTAATTCATTAACTTCAGAAATGTTCAGTTACAAAACTTTTACTCTAACACAGCTCCAAACATGTGTAACTCTGGGTTTAATCCTGGCAGATTTGCATAAGACATTCTTCACTGGTAGAGAGAATGATACCTTAATACTTCATGCCTGAATAAGGGGTATAGTTGGGATAAAAACCTGATGGGGGAGAGATTTTTTTTTATCTTTCTTATTTTGAAAGAAGAAAATATCTTTGAGTAGAAATCTGAAGAGAAAGAAAACAAAATTTGGAAAGCAGATGTGTAGGGGAAAGCCAGCTCCCTAACATGTCCCTGATTTCCAGCTTGCATTTCTAGAGACTTTGAAGAACTTCCCCTTGTGTGATGTCTAGGCCTTACTGTCTCTCTCAGCTAAGTTGAGACATCTAATTCTTGGTGGGCAAGCTCATTCATTCTGTGTTTTATATTCAAATCTGTTTCTAACTTTTCTAATTCTATTTTCTATTTTTTTTAAAATAAAACAATTTACTTTAAATCTATGATCTCTTGTGTAACTAGCATTTGATAGAAAGGGACATAATCTTGGAGTACTTCTTCCTCTTTAAGAAATAAGAAAATTATTTGAACTTAAGAAAAAAAATTACCTTAAATTAACAATATTTAGGAGGGTGGATAGGTATAATTTTAGTCCAGTACTCTCTTTGAGAAGAAAAATGCAACTACCCTTGTGGACACTTTTTGTACTCACATTCTTGAAGGAATCATTCCAGATATAACGATATTGTCAATGTTCTACTTTCATGATCAAGGACAATCATGGTCAAGTAATGTTTTTTATTTTCATCATTGTATTATTTACTCCTAGAACAGTACCTGGTACATTGCAGGTAGACAATAAATCTTTTTTGAATTTTTAATTGATTTCCAAAATTCCTCCATCTGAACAGTCATATCTGAACAGGTCATGTCCTTCTATATTTCCCTATATCTTACTGCTATTAATCCTATTGTTTTTCCTCATTGTGACAGCCAACCAGTTCACTCTGTTCATAACCCTTACTTATTTTGTTTTCTTTGCAATTATAACCTTAGAGTTAGCCAATTTGGTATAGATTATATGTGAAAGTAGATAAGGCAAGCATGAATACTCACCAGTCAGGTAGGTGGGCTTATTAGGTACCCTGCACAAGTAAAGGCCTGATTCTTTGGCTTCAGCATTTTAAATGCTCTTTCAAGTGCTATAATTCTGATCTTTTATACCCCTATCTTCATCAAATCTCCTCTAGGCTTACTCTAGAGTTTTTGAAATGTAAAGTAACCATTCATATATAATATTTCATAATTGTGTTGGTCAAGAATTAGAGGGAACCTAATGCCTCTAAGGCATTGAGCCCAATGCCTTAAATTTATAAATATACTTAGACTTGGATTAAGTAAATTGCCAAAGTTCTACGGCAGAGCATAAAATGAGTAAAGGTTCTGAACAGAGTGGACTGAGTGGATGTCACTCTGCAGAGTTCATAAGCAACTACTCAGGAGATGACTCAGTTGTTTTGTTTTTTCAACAACTGGCCATGTTATTTATGCCACTCCTCAAGTAGGGCTCCCTCTGGTCTTTCCTATATCTATTGTTTTAGTAATCTCAGGTTGAGATGTCCAAAGGAGAATGAAGATTGCCCAATCAAGCAAAATTATCTCTAATCAGAGGCCTTTTTCTCATAGTGTGTTCATGTTGTAGTGGTGCAGCTATGTCTTGATCTATCCCGTATCAAGTTATGCACTCTGAGTTTTCAAAGATCCCTACTCAATGTGACATATGATATCCTTTTCACACTTCCTGCTTCTTGGAGAGTGCATGGTCTACATAGAAAATATAGAAATGTGAAGGAAAAAATGATTCCCACATCTTCAAAGATTACATGAGATTCAAATTTTTCCTCTTTCCCTATAGATGTTTGTGCCTTGCAAAAATCTTCTCCTGAATTACCTCCACTATTTTTCTTATCTATTATTACCTTTGTACTGTTGAATGTCAATCAACAAAGAAACATACTTTCAGCAATGGCCTTCTCTTGTTATTTTATTATTTCCATAAGTGATCTCTTCTCTCTTGTTCTACTCTTCAAAAATCTGCAATCTCGTTTTCCATGGTCCCTTCCTTTTCTATAGCTTCTGAAAAAAGTGGCCCATATTGTTGCCAAGGCCAACCTCTCTACTTGTGCCCTTGATCCTATCCTCATCTCTTCTTTAAATAGGTTCCAGCCTAACCAATCATTATTCTCTCCAAATCTCCCAGCTCCTTTTCTGCTATCTGCAAAGATATCCCCTTTTTATAAATACAAAATAGTACAAAAAACCTTTCAATGTACCTCAACAACTCTTTAATATCCCCAGACTTTCACAGCCAAGCTTCTGCTAAAAAGCTAGCTATACCTCCACTCCCTTTCTTCCCACTCCTCAATTTCTTATGGTCCAACTTCTGAACTCTCCAACCATTTAAAACTGTCATCTCCCATGACTATCGACAATTATTTCTCCAGTGACTTTTCCTTGTTTATCATCCTTTTTAACCTCTTTGAAACATTTGACAGAGTTGAGCACACTATTCTCCTGCATACTATCTTCTCTTAAGTTTGCATAATATTACTCTCTTGGTTCTCCTAGCACCTGTCTAACAATTCCTACTCAGTCTCCTTTTACTGGATATTCACCCATATTCCACCTGCTAAGCCTGACTATTCTACCTGTTTTTAATCATCCCTCTCCTTTTCTGTACACTTTTTTTTCCCTTGGTGATCACATTAGTGCCTATCACTTCAATTATAATCATTTTTTTTCAGGTGACATAATCGATGGCCTCTTGAAATATTCATCTGGTTATACCACTTGAGTTGAACTCTACATATCCAAAATAGAACTCATTATCTTGCCCACTTCCTTCCTCTAAAACATTCTGTTTCTGATGAGGCACCATCATCTTTCTCATTATTCACTTTGCAACCTTGGAAGTCATCCACTATTCTCCCTTTTCCTTCAGTCCTTCATAACCTATCATATTGACAAGTTATATTATTTCTATTGCTCTCCAATCATACAAGCAACATCCTTGTTCTGTTCCTCATTATCTTTTACCTGTACTATTGAGCAATAGCTTCTTAATTGGACTCCTAGCTTCCAGTCTCTACTCTTTGCTATCTAATTACCATAAAATTGTCAAAATAATCTTCATAAAGCAAAAGTCTGAGCATGTCATTCCTTTGCTAAAAAAAAACCTTTTGTGACTTCCAGTTACTTCCAGGGTAAAATCTAACCTCCTTTTTTCATTTAAAGTCCTTCACAATCTTGTTTCACTTTAATTGTACATATTTATTTCATATCACCCCCCTTCATGGCTATGTGTTAATCCAGTGATGTCAAATTAAATAGAAATGGGGGCCACTAAACCATATATATTTCCTGCACAAACATTGACTTAGAAAACTATATATTAACATTATCTACATTTTATTTCCTTTTCATTTATTTTGTTAAATATTTCCTAACTACATTTTAATCTGTTTCCCTCTGCACTTGGGAGTATTGTGGGCCACCTTGCTTGACTGCTCTGTGTAGCCAAAGTAGCTTACTTGCTGTTCTCAGAACTCAGAATGCAATATACTACTATTGTTGCATCCTTCATTCTCAAAATGCACCAATGACATCACAAGTGATGTCTTGACTTGCATCTTAATGTGGTTTGGATTTAAACTAGGAAGAGTTGCAGTTGCATGTTGTCAGGCTCACTCTCTCTTCCAGTCAGTGAAGTCCACTTGCAGGACAAAAGTCAAGATGATTGATGATGGCCCATGATGTAGTAGATGACCTTGGCATCTTTGCTGCCTCACCAACCTCCAAGAGCTCCATGGCACCCGTTTCAGCCACTTTCATGACTGTTGAAACAAATTGATCTCATTCATTCATTCTTCCAGGCGCAAACTTCACACGCTTGGTGTAAACATCATCCTAATTCACTGACAGATTTGAGGCCTGTCTGTTACCCTCAACCTGGTCTAGCTCATGTTCCAAGACAGCTTACTGGGGTGTGGCTGTTGTGCATAGTACAGCTTCTTGGAGCCACAAGAAAGAGTTGGGTGCAGATAGATTCCAAAGATGTATGGGCAGCTTTGTAAAGTTCTTGGCAATGTCTTATGCCAGGGGTGGCAGTCTTTCCTGAATACCCCATACACAATTTGTAAAACCTTCTCTCTGTGACTACTATCTCCAAACCTATCCCTCTTGAAATTCTGGCTTTCTTCGAGGATCAGATCATGTGTTACCTCCTATGTGAATCCTTTCCAAATTCCGTTAGTATTTAGTACTCTGTTTTTGTCTGTGTCTATCTGCCTGTCTCTGTCTGTCTTTTCTTATAGTATAAGGCATACATTTATCTGTTTGTATGTTTCATTATCCCAGAAAACTATAAATTCCTTGGAGGAAAGTATTGAATATTGAGTTTTTGTTTTGCTTTTTTTTATATCTCTAGCACCTTGTTTTGTTTTGTCTTTGTCTCCCCAGTATAGTGTTTTTTGCAATGTAGATGCTTAATAAAAGCTTTTTCAATAGGACTGAATTGTTGGATTAGAATTCTAGATAATCTAACTATTAAGTGTTAATTTCTACTGATGTTGTTTATATGCATTACATTTTGACTCATTAAAAAAAAACATCTGCAGCTTCATTGATTTATTTGTGGATTTAAATTGTTAACTGTTAAACCTCCTTCATTAATAAGAATGAACTTAAAGGACCAACGCTTGAAAATATATCTTGAAAAATTTTAATTATTCCTACTGGGTATTAACTGAGTTTTTGTTATTCATGTTTTAAAAATACTTCATACATCTTCAGCAGTATATTTTGAATTTTTGTAGAGACTTGGCTATGTACTAAGGGCTGGTTCTTTAATCTTTTACAAAACTATAAGAGGAATAAGATAAAAAATCTGCAATCTAGTGTGTCTTTGGAATCTTTGGATTATATGGAATATCATTAACTCTCCCTTCCTAATAAAATATCCACAAACACAAAGGATGTGGATCAGTTATACTGATTTTTAAAATAGCCATGTACTCTTACTTGTTACATCAAGAAAACTAGACTATGACTTAGAACTTAAGAATAACTTACTTCAACAAATAAATTTTTGGAGAAGTAATAGCATTAAAGTGAAGTGAATTTGTCATATTAGTCTGGGGCTTTAGGTGTGCAGCTTGTAGATTTTCTCATTCTGTTGGAAACCAACCATTTCGTCTATCTCTGTTTGTTGGCAGCAAATTTTCCTGTATTCTTGCAGTATTCTTCCCCAAGAAAATCATTACCCTCAAGAGGAAAGTATACAAGCCAGAGGATATTCCTATTGTGAAATATGCCAGGTAAGATCAATCTAGTAATAGAATTATTGACATGGTTTAAACATTCAGGTTGACCAGTCTTGCAGAGGTCAGCTTATCAGCCCTGTTTTCTGTGACATAAGGCATATCCTTATGTTTTGTGAGTTCGAATGGTATTAAGGATCATGATCTTGAAGGAAAATAATCCTGTTAAATTCAATGAACTATGAGATTTCCTTGGAGCCGGTAGTGCTACGTCCTTCCCAGATGAGTTATTTTTATACCTAAGTATATATGATGTTCTTAATCAGCATAAACATGAGTAAGAGGGAACCCGATGATTTCTTAGATTTATGTTGGCAAGAAACTTCTAAACTTAATCATCTTATCCCTATCTTCCTTAAAAGCACAATTTTACTGGAAGATTGAAACCAACTCTATTTCTGACCTCTGCATGTCCTAGGTGCTTGCCTCCATTGCTCTTGCCCTATGGTCCCATGGCCTACAAGCCTGTTGAGAGACTGAAGAAAGTATTATCCTTACACTATTTATATTCAAACAAGGTGGAGCTATCCTTTAATTGATATATATTCTTTGTCCCAATTATCCCTTACTTGCTTCAATCAACTTTAGTTCAGTCTTCAGCCTTATGGAAATCCTTGACAGGTTTACTCTGCTAAAAATCTCTCCTTGTGGAAACTCCTTCTGCTTTCTTATAACATTTTTCCTTTTTGATTCTCCTCATAACTGTGCAAGTGATTTTTGTTCTCCTCCTAACTGTGCAAGAAGTCCATCTCTTTGGATGGATAATCAGCCTTATACCTCCCATGTGAGAGTTTACCACAGGATATGTAACCTGTCCATATCTATATCTGTGTGTGTGTTTGTGTGTGTGTGTATGTGTGTGTGTGTGTGTGTGTGTGTGTGTGTGTGTGTAGTCTATCTATATCTATATATAAATAAATAGATAAAAGTAGATAGAGACAGCCTTGGTGTCACCCTAGAGCTGCACTATCAATTGCCTGCTTGATATGCCCACCCGTGTTTGCCATAGTCATATGAAACTTAACATGTCTAAAACAAAAACTCATATTTTATCCTCAAATCCATTCTTCTTTCCAACATCCTTTTTCTCTCAGCATCCTAATTGGAAAATATGAGACTTATACTCAAATGTTCATTCCATTGCATATACCACCCTCCCCCCATATCCAATGTATTGCTTAGTCTTAAGAATTATACATCCTCAGGGTGTGGAGCCAAGATGGTTGCAGGAAAACAGGAACTCACTTAGGCTCTCCCCCAAATCCCTCCAAACTCCTGTAAGAAAATGGCTCTGAATAAATTCTAGAGCTACAGAACACATGAAAAAGCAGAGGCAAACAGGTCTCCACCCCAAGATGGCCTGGATGGTCACAGTCAAGAGTCTATCACACCAGGTTGTGAGGTGAGCCCACCCCAGCATGGACCACACCAGGACAGACCAGTAAATAGTGGAGCAAGCCATAGGGCCCTAAATCACTCAACTGTGGCAGCTACCAGAATTTGCAACCCACAAAGTCCAAAGAAAACTTAGCAGGTCAGTGGGAAAACTGCTGGATCAGGATGGGAGAAGTGCGCAGTCATCCCCAGCCCCAGGGTCTGTGGAAGTGGTGCAGCATGGTGGCTGCAACAGTAGGAAACTCCTGCAGCTGCTTCCAGAGCTACAGCTGGAGTTGCTTCAGGCCCCAGGTCCACCCAGTGGGAAGAGTCAAGGAGTGAATCAGAGCAGGCATGCAGGGAGCACTTCACTGGCACAGAGGCAGGGTTCTCTTGCTTTGACCTACTTCGATCTGGGTTGTCATCCTGGTTAGAAGTTCTTGGGGGAGGAGGATCTCTGGTGTAGCAGAGGTTGATGTGTAGAGGTAGCTCAGAAAACAGCAGTGCAAGACCCCTGAAGCTTGAGACAAAGCTTGGAAATGACAAAAGAGCTCCAAAAAGCCAATGAGGAGAAGAATGCCTTGAAAGGAAGAATTAGCCAAATGGAAAAGGAGGTCCAAAAGACCACTGAAGAAAACACTACCTTAAAAATTAGACTGAAGCAAGAGAAAGCTAGTGACTTTATTAGAAATCAAGATATTATAAAACAGAACCTAAGGAATGAAAAAATGAAAGACAATGTCAAGTATATCATTGGAAAACCACTGACCTGGAAAATAGATCCAGGAGAAATAATTTAAAAATTATTGGACTACCTGAAAGTCATGATCAAAAGAAGAGCCTAGATATCATCTTTCAAGAAATTATCAAGAACTGCCCTGATATTCTATTGCCAGAGGACAAAATAGAAATTGAAAGAATCCACCAATTGCCCCCTGAAAAAGATTCCCAAAAGAAAACTCCTAGGAATATTGTGGCCAAATTCCAGTTTCCAGGTCAAGGAGAAAATACTGCAAGCAGCCAGAAGGAAACAATTTGAGTATTGTGGAAACATATTCAGGATAATATAAGATCTAGCAGCTTCTACATTAAGGCATTGAAGGGCTTGGAATATGATATTCCAGAGGTCAATGGAGGTAGGATTAAAACCAAGAATCACCTACCCAGCAAAACTTAGTATCATGCTGCAAGGCAAAATATGGATTCTCAATAAAATAGTGGACTTTCAAGCTTTCTCAGTGAAAAGACCAGAGATGAATAGAAATGAAAAGGTAAACAAGTAAGAGAAATTATAAGGGACTTACTAAATTTGAACTGTTTTGTTTACATTCCTACATGGAAAAATAATGTGTGTAATTCATGAGACCTCAGTATTAGGGTAGCTGAAGGGAATATAAAACAAAGAATCACCTACCCAGGAAAACTGAGTATAACACTCCAGGACAAAATATGGATTTTCAATAAACTAGAGTACTTTAGAGCATTGTTGAAAAAGAAAAGTCCAGAGCTAAATACAAAATTTGACTTTCAAAAACAAGAGTCAAGAGAAGCATGAAAAGGTAAACAGGAAAGAGAAATCATAAGGGGTTTATTAAAGTTGAACCATTTTGGTTACATTCCTACATGGAAAGATGATATTTGTAAGTCATGAAACATTTCTAAGTATAAGGGTTGTTGAAGGGAATATACATACATACATACATACATTCATACATATATACATATATATATATATATACACACACACACAAACACACACTAAGGGCACAGCGTGAATTGAATATGAAGGGATGATATCTAAAAATAAATAAGCAAATACAATTAATGGGTGAGAGAGAAATATATTGGGAGAAGGAGAAAGGGAAAGATAGAATGACATAAATTATCTCACATAAAAGTGGCAAGAAAAGCAGTTCTGTTGGAAGGGAAGAGGCGGCAGGTATAAGGGAATGCATGAATCTTGCTCTCATCAGACTTGACTTAAAGAGGGAATAACATACACACTCAACTGGGTATTTTACCCTTCAAAAAAGTACGGGTGAAGGGGATAAGAGAGAGAGAATAACAGAAGGGAGGGCAGAGCTGGGGAGGAGGTAATCAAAAGAAAACACTTTTGAAAAGGGCCAGGGTCAAGGGGATAAAGTTGAATAAAGGCAGACAAGATACAATGGAGGGAAATATAGTTAATCATTCATAACATGACTGTTATGGAAGTGTTCTGCATAATGATACATGTGTGGCTTATGTTGAATTGCTTGCCTTCTCACAGAGCATGGGTGAGGAGGGAAGAAGGGAGCAAACTTGGAACTCAAAGCTCTAAATCCAAATGCTCAAAAAAACTTAAAAAATTTTTACATGCAATTGGGAAACAAGATATACAAGCAATAGGGTATAAAAATCTATCTCGCCCCACAAGAAAGAGGAAAGGGGGTAAGTGGGGGAGTGTGGTGCCAGAAGGGAGGGCAGACAGGGTAAAAGGGCAATCAGAATATATGCTATCTTGAGGTGGGGGAGGGGTAGAAATGGGAAGAAAATTTGTTCCTCAAAATCTAGTGGAAATATATGTTGAGAGGTAAAAATATTAAATAAAGAAATAAAGAACCAAAAAATAAAATTCTACCTCCTCACCATAATGTGTATCAATCTCCTTTCTACTTCCCTGACCTCCCCTCTAATCTAATCACATCTCTTCTAGACAATTACAATTGCTTTATATTTGGTCCCTATGACTCCAAATTGCTGTTTACATGGTTGTAAAGATTATAATTCTATCTATCTATCTATCTATCTATCTATCTATCTATCTATCTATCCATCTATTTATCTATCTGTTTATCTGTCTGTCTATCTCTCTTTATATCTATTGGCTATGAGTTCATGTAATTATTAAAGTACAAGTCTTGGAGCCAGGCTGACCTAAGTTCAAATTTAGCCTGAGACACTTACAAATTGTGGGATATTAGACAAGTTATTTAACTTCTATTTGTCTTCAACAATGAATTGCGGGTTATAACTGTACCTACTTCCCAGGGTTGTTTTGAGAATCAAAGGAGATAATTATTAAGCACTTGGCACAGTGTCTGGTACTTAGTCAACAATATATAAATGTTAGCCATTATTATTATTAATAATAATAATATTTCTGTAGCATACAAATGACCACATAATTTCCCAGCTCAAAGAAGCTTCAGTGTATCCCTGTATTAACAAAGATTTTATCATTTAAAACCCTTGATTATCTGGCTCCTCCCTATTTTATTACATTGATTTGCCATTACTATCCCTTTTGTACTTTCTTTTCTAGCTAAACTGTACCACTTGTTCTTTCCTATGAACAATTTTCTATTTCTTTCTTCTGTGCTTTTTGCACAGTTTCCCCAGTGCCTAGAATGAACTCTCATCTCACCTTTGCCTCTAGGTCAATTCAAGAAACACCTTGTTGGACTTTTCCTGATCCTCCTAAAATTAATTTATGTTTATTTTATCTATTTTTAAAATTATATGTTTAGTTGTTATTTCCTGCTAAAGAATGTAAACTCTTAGAATGTAGGGACTTTTTTCCACCCTGTTTAAAAAACAACAACAAATTCCTAGCACCTGACATGTTCCATGATGCATAGATGGCTAATGTCATAACATGCTCTTCCCTACCCCAGAACCATCAAGTGCTTATCTCAGGTTCAAGATAATCTTGTCTTTTCATATCAACCCAAAACTATAACTCACAATGTGAGCTTTTTTTCCTTCTCAGAGTCAATATTAATTCAAACATAGTCATTTACTAAAATATCAGCGTAAGAAATTTACAAAAGTATATCCCCTTCAAGAAAATGTGAAGCACACCCACAAATAAATATGATATCAAAACCAAAGTGTACATTCATAGAGATTATACAAGAGACACACTTTTAGGGCAAAAATGTGGTCAAACCACACATGTAAAATGGTAACACACATCGTATCTTACATATCAATAAACTCTTTGGGTTGATCTCATTATAGTGCACTTGTTGGATGTATTCCATACTGCACGTGATGTGGTACATAGTTTTATTGGTCTTGTATTGATTGCTGGTGATTTTTACGTGCACAGTCTCTGCCTGTCTTACTCCCTGATATCAGTTTCCAGACTTCTTTATGGCCACTAATTAATCATCTCAATTCCAATATCCCAATTTGTAGTGGAAAAAAACTCTTCTTCATAATGACAAACTGTCTCCCTTTTTGGGTAATATTCTCCAAACCCAGAGCCTGTCAGAGTGCTCCTAGTGGAAAATAATATTATTTCTCTCTATTTCTTATAGGCAGTTATGTCATAATGACAAGAGAGTTTGTCTTCAAGCCAGGGAGACATGAATTTAACTGCCTCTTTTCTATATATATGACCTTGGAAAAATAATTTAACCTCTCAGTACTATATAATTTTATATAGGTAGCAAAGTAAGTGCCATCCTGGATAGGAAGGTATAGTTTTCTCCTTTGAGAGTTCTCTTAGCAATGGAATCACAGGTCTAGTCCCTGTAACTATCCATATGTAGGTGGAGATATTAGGAACCTATTCTGAATAACTATCTATCTTAGGGCTATACATTTCCAAGACCTTCTCTGGCTAGCTTGCAAATGAATTTCAACTATAACAAAATGTAAGCTAACAGGCAAGTTTATTATTGCTCTCCACTCATGTAACATGAATTGGTACTTCTATTATACATAGCTGTCCGTATCAAAACCCATAGTGCTATGTTTGAATCATGGAAAAGTATGCAAAGAAGAAGAAAAAGTAGTAGTAGTAGTAGTAATAATAGTAGTAGTAGTAGTAGTAGTAGTAGTAGTAGTAGTAGTAGTAATAGTAGTAGTAGTAGCAGCAGCAGTAGGAGTAGTGGTAGTAGGAGTAGTGGTAGTAGGAGTAGTGGTAGGAATAGGAGTAGTGGTAGTAGTAGAAGTAGTTGTAATGGTGGTGAGGAGGAAGAGAAGAAAGAAAAAGGAGAAGAATTAGAGGAAGAAAGAGGAGAACAATGACAACAATAAACATTCACTCAGTACTTGCTCTATTGCCTTGGCCTCCTTCTCTAACTCAGCTCTAGCCAGTCTAATTCATTTCTGTGGTATGCAGATATCTTTGACTTGTGACCAGACATTCAAGAAAGCACACCTCTGCCCAGTAGGTACTTCTCCTTGATCACTGCCTTGTCATGGCAGAGGAACTTGTGTAGCTCAATGAATCTATGAGCTATGCCATGCAGGATTACCCAAGATGAACAAGTCATAGTGCAAAGTTCTGACACAAGATGATATACTAGAGAAGGAAATGGAAAACTACTCCAATATCTTTGCCAAGAAAACTCAATGGAAAGGTTTGGTGGGCTATGGTCCACAGGGTCATGAAGAGTCAGATACAACTGAACAAGCCCAATGATCCGAGCAAACCATAACAGAGCAAGCTATAAATGCACTGCTCATGTAAGTTTCTCTTCTGCATGCTCTCTGAAATGATGGCAAACTGTTCACCACAAACAAGTTTTTTTTTCCTTTTCTTTTATGCAGTTTTCACCTTCCTTAGATGGGAGTAATGAAAATATCATCTGTTCCTTTGTATCATGCAGTTATTTTTTTTCTCAAGGTTTCTTAATTTCAGGCGTTTTCATTTGTGCACATATAAATTACCAAAAGAGGAAAATAGTTATCCATTTTGAAAAGACTTGTGTGGGAGAGAGAATTTTCTGTTCTGTTTTACGTCCATACCCTATGTATGTAAGGAGGTGGCCAACAGATCTCTTTTATTAGTTTGACCAGTAGATATCTTGGTTGCCTTCAGCAGTAAGTCACTAGTGTTCTTCTCCCTTATTCTCTTAATGGATAATTCCTCAGTTGATAATACTTGTGCATAGATATCATCAGTTTTCGGAGGCCTGGCAACTGCTTCTGTCTGAGAGAATTCTACTACTATTCTTCAAAAAAATTCTCAAATTTGTTTCTTAGCTCCAATTATGCAGTGTTCATTTTTCTTCCTCAGACTTTCCTTCACTCTAAGCTCATAAATGAGTTAAAAAATTCTTCCAATTCTTCAATATTTTTCTCCTTGTTTGCCTGCTTCAAAATTTTTAAGGGATACTGTATTGTCCTTTCAAACCTTTATTGCCTTGATTAATTTTACATTCTCTCCTAGAAAGTGGACTAGCCTGAACTTTGAGCATAAGTAGCAAATTCTTGGCTATAGTGGGAACACAAATATTGCATAAAATGCAAGTCACTAAAAATTCTATCTTCTCTCCATTCTTAATAATTATTTAATTCTTATTTTTATCACCTCTAAACACTTTTAGTTTAACCCCTTTAGCCCCTTTCCAGTAACCTCTAAAGGTTTTACCTATACTCCTTCTAATTTCTTCTATCATCCCATAATAACTTGACAGCCACCCCAATTTTATTTTTCTTTACTTCCACAAACTCCTTACTTTATGTTAGTAGTCATATTACTTTTACAAACTCTCTTTCCTTCCTCCTTGGGTTCTCTTCCTTGAACATTTTTTCCCTTCTTTTGATTTAATTCTCTTCTCCCTCCTTCAGCATGATTCAGAATCTTCAATTTTCTTCTCCTTCAATATTCTTCCTTAAATTTCTAGGCCAAAAATTAAAACTTTATCATTGCTCACAACTCCATAGATCTCTAAATCACCTTCACAATTTCCTTATTTTATTTTTTCTTTTAATAATGCTTCATTTCTCAGCCCATTCAGGAAGTAGAAAGTATAAGACCTCATTTTTCCATGAATTAATACCTCCATCCAATTTATATTGTGTTAAGAATTCAAATTATGGTATCCCAATAACTGAGGTTACTCAAATAATAAATTAGATCCATTATCTCATCAAATCTTAAGTTCTATTCAATGATGCATATTGTAGTATAGCCCATGTGGTTTGATTCATCCATTTTCTTACACAGGATTAGCAATAAGAGGTCTACCCAATATGTTGTAGGGTTTTCTCAAGTTTCCTACCATTGAGGAAATATTGTTGGAGTACTCTGGTTTTCCTCTGATCATCCTTTGCCCTTGTCAAATGACCAGAATTTTTTTTTTTGCTAGCAAACATTTCCTTGTTGGTATCCTTTATTAGTTTTCTTCTTTGAATTTCCTTACTGATAATGTAGCACCCTGCTCAGGCTCACCACATACTTCTCAATTATGCTCTGTGTGATAATTAATCTTACTGCTTGAGGGACTGTTGTATCCCATGTCTCTCTAATATACATCAATATGGGCAGAATATTTATATTAGAAAGATGAGCCTTTATTTCCATGTGAATATTCAGGTCATTAAAGGGGCTTTCCAACTTCTCAAAGGAATGTTCTCCTCCTATGCACCTCCAAGCCCTCCTCATTTTCAAAATGTACTCTCCCCCATATATTAATACTGATGGATAAGATTTCTAAGGACTAGCATGTGAAGTAGAAGAAAAGCAGGAAAAAAGAAACATGGAAAAAATATCAGATTTTATGTAAACCAAGATTATGGAGAAGACAGCAATAAATAATTATCAATATGCTTACTTTCTCATCTATACAAAATCTTTATAAAAGTCATCTATGCAGGGTGGGGAGGCAGAGCCAAGAAGGGACTGGCCTAAAGCTCTCCACCAGGACCCTCCAAACACCTATAAAAATGGCTCTGAACAAATTCTAGTACTGCAATACCCACAAAATAGCACAGGGAAGCAGGGCTCCAGCTCAGGACAGCCTGGATGGTCCCTGGGTAGGGTCTATCACACGGATCTGGGAGCGGAGCTGAGCAGAGCCCAACGTGGGCTGCACCCAGACCAACCAGACTGGGAACCAGGTGGAACAGGCCCTAGTGCCCTGAATCAGTGAGCTGTGGCAGTTACTAGACTTCTCAATCCACTAACACCAAAGACAACAGAGAAAGTTAGTAGGAAAAAACTGTGGGGACAGAGTGAAAGGAGTTCCAGGTTCGGCCACCACCCTACGGGCAGTGGAGGTGGTGCAGCTCTGAGGACAGAATTACAGCTGCAGTTGCTTCCGGCCCCAGGCCCACCTGGTGGGAGGAATGAAGTGGCAGATCAGAGTGGGAGTGCAGAGCCTGCACAGATCTGAGTCATGGTCCAGGCTGGTGGTTCTTGGAGGAGGAGGAGCTCTGGTGTGGCAGAGTTTGCTTTATAGAAAAAGCTCTGAAAACAACAGCACAGACCCTCAAGTTTGGGACAAGTAATCTCTATTCTACAAGCAGTCATACCCTGACATAAAACACAAGGGTCAAGTAGTTGGCTGGGAACATGAACAGGCAGCGAAAATGGACTCAGATCCAGACTCAGACTTTGGAATATTTTTTGGTGACAAAGAAGACCAAAAAATACAACAGAAGAAGTCAACAAATTCAAAGAGCCTACATCAAAGCAACCAAGAAAAACATAAAATGGTCTCAGGCCATGAAAAAGCTCAAAAAGTATTTGGAAGAGCAAGTTAGAGAAGTAGAGGAAAAATTGGGAAGAGAAATGAGAGTGATGCAAGAAAACCATGAAAAATAAGTCAAAGACTTACTAAAGGAGACCCCCAAAAATACTGAAGAAAATAACACCCTAAAAATAGACTAACTCAAATGGCAAAGGATCTCCAAAAAGCCAATGAGAAGAAGAATGCCTTAAAAGGCAGAATTACCCAAATGGAAAAGGAGGTGCAAAAGACCACTGAAGAAAATACTACCTTAAAAACTGGATTGGAACAAGTGGAAGCTACTGACTTTATGAGAAATCAAGATATTATAAAACAGAAACAAGGGAATGAAAAAATGGAAGAGAATGTGAAATATCTCATTGGAAAAACCACTGACCTGGAAAATAGATCCAGAAGAGATAATTTAAAAATGATTGGACTACCTGAAAGCCATGATCAAAAAAAGAGCCTAGATATCATCTTTCAAGAAATTATCAAGAAATGCCCTGATATTCTAGAGCCAAAGGGTAAAATAGAAATGGAAAGAATCCACAGATCACCTCCTGAAAAAGACCCCAAAAAGAAAATTCCTACAAATATTGTTGCCAAATTCCAGAGCTCTCAGATCAAGGAGCAAATACTACAAGCAGCCAGAAAGAAACAATTTGAGTACTGTGGAAACACATTCAGGATAACACAAGATCTAGCAGCTTCTATTCAGGTGGTCAATGGAGCTAGGATTAAAGCCAAGAATCACCTACTCAGCAAAACTGAGTATCATGCTCCAAGGCAAATTATGGATTTTCAATAAAATAGAGGACTTTCAAGCTTTCTCAGTGAAAAGACCAAAGCTGAATAGAAAATTTGACTTTCAAACACAAGAATCAAGAGAGGCATGAAAAGGTAAACAAGAAAAATAAATCTCAAAGGACTTAGCAAAGTTGAACTGTTTTGTTTACATTCCTACATGGAAAGATGATGTGTATAATTCATGAGACCTCAGTATTAAGGTAGTTGAAGGGAATATACATACATACATACATACATACATATTATATATATATATATATATATATATATATATATATATTAATATATGTAGACAGAGGGCACAGGGTGAATTGAATATGAAGGGTTGATATCTAAAAAAATCAAATTAAGGGATCAGAGAGGAATATATTGAGAGAGGGAAAAAGGGAGAGAGAGAATGGGGTAAATTATCTCACATAAAAGTGGCAAGAAAAAGCAGTTCTGTAGGAAGGGAAGATGGGGCTGGTGAGGGGGAATGAGTGAATCTTGCTCTCATCGGATTTGACCTGAGGAGGGAATGACTTACGCACTAAATTGGGTATCTTACCCCACAGGAAAGAAGGAGGAGAGAGGTAAAAAAAAAATGGGGTATGGTAGAAGGCAGGAGGTAATCAAAAGCAAACACTTTTGCAAGGGGACAGGGTCAAGGGAAAAAACTGAACAAAGGGGGTTAGGATAGGAAGGAGCACAATATAGATAGTCTTTCACAACATGAGTATTGTGGAAGGGTTTTACATAATGATACACATGTGGCCTATTTTGAATTGCTTGCCTTCTTAGGGAGGGTGGTTGGGGTGGGAAGAGGGGAGAGAATTTGGAAGTCAAAGTTTTAAAAGCAGATATTCAAAAAAAAGTTTTTGCATGCAACTAGGAAATAGGCAATGTGGCATGGAAATCTATCTTGACCTACAAGAAAGTAAGGGAAAAGAGGATTATGGGTACTGGGGTGACAGAAGGGAGGGCTGACTGGGGTATGGGGCAATCAGAATATATGCCAACTTGGAGTGGGGGGTGAGCATAGAAATGTGGAGAAAATTTATAATTCAAACTCTTGTGAAAATTGATGCTGAAAACTAAAAATACTACATAAAAATTTTAAAAGATGCAAAAAAAAATCATCTGTGCACAAATCTATTCTATCGTTGATGAGGATGTGAGCAGGGACAAGGTGGGTTTCACAAGCTGAATTCAACAATAAATCACATTTTTATAATTTTGCAACTGACTAAAATATATAGAGAATATGAAATTCAACTCTCCTTAGTGCTTGTTAATTATGAAAATGTATTTGATGTGGTAGAGCAAAATGCTGCTTTTAATACTATTTTCCATCAAATTGTCTCACATTTGTACAATGAATCTTTGAAAATGCTCATTTTACACTCTGATCATAGCATCAAATAAAGGATAAAATAGGGAGATTATGCTTGCCAATGGTATTTTCCACTCTGCGGAAGAAGAAGCAGTGCATAGTTCAAACTGAAAAAAAAAACTTTCTCTGAGCATAATGAGGTCTACCAGATGTTAATATTTATGGAAAAATTGTACTAGTTGCATTATATATGAAAGCCTCCTGGAAGAGATTTATAGGCACTTAACAGATTTTGACCTGACCATCCACACAGAAAAGACCAACTACATGAAGAAATTTTTATTTCCTAGATCACAGGGATGAAGTTATTAAAAGTAGCATTGTATTTTAGAAATAATTATTTTTGTTTGAGTCATAGGCCCGTTACTGACTGTCTCCTAATTGAGGATAGAAGCATGCAGGGAGGACGTAAGGTTGGGTAGTAATGACACTGAGGTGGAAAGACAACCTAATTTCAAGTTTTAAGACCTGAGATGTGGAGGAAAGCCCTATCCTTTCTGGATCTCGGGGCCTAAATGATTCTTTTCTTTTGCTTGTATATTTATATAGCTACGGCATTCTTGCTTGGTTCAAGATATCTATAGCCATGTTTCTTTTTATCAATAATGCCGTTTCCCTCATATTTCATGTTGATAATTTTGAAAGTAAAATGACTGATTGTGACTACAAAGTCTAGTGATAGCCTCTTCAAAGTAGAAGAACTAACTTCAATTGCAGAGAACTAAGTGGCTCTATGTTCCTACTCCAGGAATATAATTTTGAGTAGAATACTTATTCCTGTCTAGTACAGTCATGGCGTAAGGGAAAAGAGGGTCTTTTTCTTGGTCCATAACAATTATCCTTATCTGAATCATTACTTTCTCCCAGAGGTTTCAACCATTCAGAAATCTCCAAGTCCAGTCTACAAATACCAAGAAGCACTGTTAAATAGTTCCTTTATATTTTTACTTTATTTGTCATTTATATTTTTACTTTAAAAAAACCATAAAATTTAAACATTTAAAAATGAATTGCCAAATGAAGCGAGTTTTCAAAGAGACGCCCTCAAAAGCCTTTTATAAATTCAGGGCCACCTAAAATGTCTCTCCAGACTGGAATGTTCATTCTTTGAGACCTCAAATCAAATTCCAAATCAGGATTACTGGTCATCCACAGGAATGCTGCATCCTGATAATCCAGTGAAATGGCATGACTATCATTGTATTTGAGGTCTTCCATTTCACCACCAAATGGTGTAAACTAAGAAGGCATTGAAAAGGCATAAAACAATAGGGACTAGATAAGGTCCACCTAGTATAGAGGATGGGATGTTCAAAACACTACTCCTTTTGGTCTATATTTAATATAATGGTATTAACAGATTCTTTAGAAAACTATCAGTTTTGCACAGAATTGCCTTAATACTCAAAGTTCTATTTTAACAAGAGAGAAATTATCCCTGATTGATATGAGTGTGCCTTTGAATTTCTAGTTCATCCTACTAAAATATTAACTTCATTGATATATCAAAGTTGTTTTTGGTATATGACAAAAATTGTAACTCAGCTCTTTCAGTAAATACATATTATAAACTATGTTTATATCTAATACTTTAGATATAACCAAAAAAGAGCAAAAGAAATGGAAATAAAGAGAAAAGAGATCTATAAAAGAATGCATTTCAGTTTGTGAAACTGAAAGGCATTTCTTCAAACAATCTCAAGTAAGTGCCTTTTAAATACTATAACAGTCAACGAATATAATTTCTCTCACACAAAAGCTTTGATTTATAAGGATGAAGGGGAGAACATATGTACAATGTAGTGTTTTTATGTGAATCCCACAAGACTCACTAATTGCAGGTAAAATATATTCTGTAATAGCAAATACTTTTTTTTGCCCACCAAGTGCTGTCTTTGTGAAGATACCTTCCTACTTAAAAAAAAAAAAACTCACAAATCTTGGCATCTGAAAAAAGTTGTTGACTTATATCATAACATTTCAAAGACTTAGAGACCTTTTATACCTATTTCAATAAGAAATACCCAGTGTTGTGGAACCACAATTTCAGTCCTAAGTCATGTGTTATACAAGTGAAATATTAATTCTGAAATAGAGACTTCTACAACATTTTTATACTGGGCTTCTTTGTTGAAGTTTCTGAGCTTAAGGACATTTTTATGAGAGAGACTGAGATAACTAACTTCATTTCAAAGAGCCATAAGAAAGAAACATCTTTAGGTCACTGCTAACTTGGTACTGCTCCAAGTAGTAAGCTGACTGGGAGAGAATTCATATTGTATCACAAATCTCCTTCACTATCTAAGCTCCCAAAAGAATAAAATTTCAATCACTCCTCCTTTCCTTTCCTCGTGATATAAATCACAAAGCTGGAAATTATTGAGGTAGCAGCCAAAGTAAACAAATAAATAAGATGAGTACTGAGCACAGTTTTCCCAGACCACAATTTCTGCTCCTATTTCTTTGCTGAATTACAAAAATACATTTATGACCTATGTTGACTAGACTTGGACTTCATGTAAGTGTTCGGTAATGCTGCTTCATCAGTAGCACGTGCATACAGTATTCTTATATTATTGCCCTCAAAAAATGTGTTATTTTGTAAAAGTAATTCATTGCTCTACCAGGTCTCTTCTCCTTTCCTAATGCTAGTAATATTTTAGTGCAGGAAAATTAAGTTCCTTGTGTTTCTTTTTTTTCATAGATATTTGATTTAATTGGTTTTGAAACTCTCTCCATTGATGTAGTTTGGTAATTCTTTTGTCACCTAAAGTCTTATAGATGTGTATAATATTATTTGCCTATGACCACATAAACAGTTTATCTCAGAGGCTGGATGAAAATCATATTTTTCCTACTTTTAGGTTGGCCATCTACCCATTATACATAAAGTCAAATTTCCTTAAAAGAAAAAAAAACATATTTAGAGTAAATGCTTATCTAAAAAATCTTATATTCCTCCAAAAAGTAAGGAATATTGATGTTGATTTTTTTCCTCATTTTTTTTTCCAATTCTGTTTGTCTTCAACTTCTGCTTATTTTCTGGCATAAAGAAATTGACTCCACAGAAAGTCATATAATGCCTACTATTTTGATAACTCACATTTGTGTATCCCTTTGCATATGTTATCACATTTCAACTGGAGCTGGGTAGTAGAAGTATTATTGCCCAATTTTACAGATAAAAAATTGTAGGTCAGAAAAGTTAATGTGACAAATTCCAGCCTTTTTACTCCAAATCTACTCCTGCTTCAACAATATCTCCCTGGATCTATCAGACCTTTCTTTTTTTTACAGGCATAAGCCAGACATTTCCAAATCAAAAAAAAAATACATGCATATTTCTGTGATGAACTGTTCTCTGAGGATCTGATATGGGTACTTCCTCCAGCACTGCATTTTTATAGTCATAGATTTCTAGTTACCCTGTAAGATGTTTGCCCAACTCCTCCCATAAGTTATCTTTCAGGTCTTCACCTAAAGAATTGAAGGATACCTTCCTATACATATTTTGATATTGTTGTAAGAACAGTGGAAGATATGGATAGTCCATCTCTTGACAGGTTAATCTTTCCCTCTTGTGGTACCTGCTCATCATTTATTTCAATAATATGTCTCCCTGATGACATCCTTTATGGAACTTTTTCTATGACATTCAGTATGATATTTCATTGATAATATGTTGCAGCCTATGAACTGTTTTATTGTCCTTTATGTGACCCTAGACTTTAATTTGTCTACGATCGATAGTCATATATCACCAGAAAAATTTTCATGTTAAAAAGATGGGCCTTCATTCGAAGGAAAAAAGTTCACTGTCACTAGTAATGCTGTATAAACTCCCAACAGGCAATTCATCTTATTCTCTTTCTGTTCAATTACATGCCCAGTTTACACTGTCTGCCCAAAATTGAAATCCTGGTGGAATAATTCTGTGAATTTTCCACTCAATTGTATTTGTTTTGTATTAAAGGCATCCTTACTTCACATGCTATATTTTTCTGGTTGCCTATTTGGGCCAAAACCTCTAAAATTAGTATTGCAATATACTAGGGTTTAAAAATAGCAAAACCGAACAGGATCATTGAGAGAAACTAATTGTCCTTTTTTACATTCTTCTGGCTTGTCTCCATGACAATGGCAAAAATGTCCTATTAACATTTTTGTCTTTGTTATGCTTCCTTTGACATTACTTAGGGGAAGATAGGTAAAGTTATTTCTGATATCACATATTTTAAAGAATTGGCATGATTTTGCCATTTTAGGAAGACACTTTATTGGGGTATATGCAATTTTGCTCTACTAAATTTAATGTCTTTTTAAAAGTCAACAAAAACAGAAACACATGATTATCTACAAAGAAAGGTTGTAAAGATGGGAAAATAGGTATATAGATCTGTAGTTTTTTATATTCTTTCAATTGCTTTTCATTTATCCATTTTTCTATCTATCTATATACATTATCTACGTATTTATTGGCTGTATCAAGCTGGAGAGGCAATAGTGAGTGATGTCTGAGGGTTTTTTGCTTGTGTTTTGTTTTAAGAGTCCTTGATAATCTCTCTTGTTTCAGATACCTTTAGGATAAATTCTTCAAAGCTCTCAAAATCACTTTGCCTCCAAGGATAACCTTGGTTCTCTCCAGTTACTTTTCCTGTTGTTGCTTTAATCAGTGCTACTTCCACTTACTGATGTAGCATATATAGGTTTGTATAATGCCCAAAATTTGTAGTGAAAAGAGCTATCTGTACAAAGATTTATAGCTCTTTTAATTTTTTCACCTGGTTTTTATTCATCTTCCCAGTATTATTTTTAAAATACCCTTGGAACGACTTTTCTTAGTTTGGTATATTGACAAGCTTTCTGAAAACTTGTTTCTCATCACTGCTTTTTAACGGTTTTATGAGACTACGTGATTCACAGCTTTCCACTATCCTTTTCCCTAAGATTTTACAATTAAGTTTATATTTAAAACCAGGGTTACTCTTGGAGTTGCCTCAGGTAGGTACCATGTTGTATCATTTGTGTTCGATCTTCTTTAGTATTGATACCGATCTTTGCTCTGATAAACCAGTGATCTTATTATACACTGGCAGGTGATTTAAAAAAAGTTCCTTAAATCAGTAACCAGTTATTTCCTGTCTATCAATGAATCTCATTTTTTGATACTCACTATGCTGAATACCTCTGCCCTCTTTCTGAAAACAATCAACAAGGTTAAGTTCCTCCCATTTCTTACTAGAAATCATATTTTCCAAAACAACTCTGTCTTTGTGTCAAAATCTCCAAGGAATAAAGCAAAGAATGATTTAATTTTATCCAGTTCTTTATAAGATCTTCTCTACCTTTCTATCCTCCGAAAAAAAATCACTAAATACTGTAAGTTACAACTATTTTCATGGAAGTCTTTTATTCAAAAGGTTACTTGAGTACCAAATTATGACCAAAGCTGCCATAAACTGGGAAACTACTTCTGCCATGCCCACCAATTGTGAGCCTATTCCAGTATCTGTTCTAGTCCTATTAAGTTTGATCACCACATTTTTTACTTGGTGACATCATCAGCCCTATGAGTTTTATTGTTGTTGCTTTTGTTATTATTGTGGTTGTAATTATCATTACTATTATTTGTACATGCCTTCCAGAAAAATAAATATGCATTCATATACATTTATGTGTGTATATGCATATATAGTATATACATGTACGTATACATGTATATATAAATGTACATACATATGTGTCTGTGTGTGTATACACACATAAATTTTTTAACACTTATTTCGAATTGACCAATGAACAACTAGAAAAAAAAATTCTTTCCCAAGAACAGATTCAATGTCTGTGTATGGTAGAAAAGGAAGAACTCACTTCATAAAAAATACTCCATTTATTTTAATATGAATTTTAACACAATTTTGAGTTCCAAATGCTCTCTCCTTTCAGCCCCTCTACCAGCTCTTAAGAACATTAGAAATATATCAATTATACACCTGAGATCTTCTGAAACATATTTACTTATTAGTCATATTAAAAATACCAGAAAATAAAGTTAAGTGGGAAAAGCATGCTTCATTTTACATTTAGAGTTCATCAGTTCTCTGGAGGTAGATATCATCTTTCACTACAAGTACTTTGAAATTATCTGTCAGGTGGAGGAGTCAAAATGGCACTGTGAAAGCAGGGACTTACCGAAGCTTTCTTACAAAGCCTGTCAGATACCTCTAAAAAATGAATCTGAGCCGATTTGAGAAAGTTAGAAGCCACTAGTAGACCGAGTGTGGCAAATTTCCAAGCCAGGAGAGTCTTCAAGGTCGACAGATCAGATCTGTGTGCTGGTAGAGTGCCTATCGCATGGAACTACACAAGATGACACAAGCATGGGAGCATCAATGGAACCCAGCCAGTGAACTGGGGTGGGAAAGCACTGGGCATGTGAAACTGGTGGCAATGCCCAGGCCTCTCAGCCCAGGACAGGAGTCTGTTGGAGCTAGGGGCAAGAGCAGCACTCCGCTTATGGCCACAAAAGCAACTACTCCTGAGGCTTGCAGCCCACAGACTAAAAGTTGGAAACTCATCTTCTTGAACATGCGGGAGCCATGATGACCAAATAAAATGATTCTCATCCACCTTATCCTCACCCAGATATTACTCCCATGGGAGAAACCCTGAAATAAAGGAGCCAGAAGTGGGTCTTCAGTTGCCAAACAGTGGGAATTCCTGAGTCCCAGCAGGGTGGAACTAGCAAGTGTCAACACCAGGAACCCAGAGGTGCCTTAACACAACCAGGAGAAGTGAGGGACACTAGCAAAGACAACTCCTGAGAACAACCATGCTGTCAGGCAGGCCTAGGAGAAGAGGAAACTTCCAGCAGAAATATTACAGCCAAATTCCAGAACTACCAGGTCAAGAAGAAAATACTGCAAGCAGCTAGGAAGAAACAATTCACATATCATGGAACTACAGTCAGGATCATGCAAGATCTTTCAGCTTCTACATTAAATGACAGGAGAAATTGGAATATGATATTCCAAAAGTCAAAGGAACTTGGACAATAACCAAGGATCAACTACCCAGCAAAATTGAGCATAATTTTCCAGGCTAGGAGATGGGCATTCAATGAAATAAGGAAATTCCAGAACTTCCTGATGAAAAGGCCAGAGCTCAATGGAAAATTTGATCTCCAAATACAAAACTCAAGAGAGACATAAAAAGGTAAATGGGAAAAAATACCCTAGTTAATCAATAAGGCTAATTAGCTAAATCCTTATGTAGGATTATCTTGTTTTATATGTGTTATGTATATATATATATATATATATATATATATATATATATATATATATATATATACACACACAGACACATATATACACATATATATGTACATACATATATATATATACATACACGTCAATCTTGAGAATAATATAGTTATTATGACAATTGAAAGGGATATTCATAGATTGTGGGTGTCATTATAAAATAACCAATATAATGATAAAAATATAATTAAGAGATATAAAGGGATGGCAATGGGAGAAGAGATAATGAGGTAGTAGAAAAGGTTCAATTACCCCGCATGAAGCGGGACAAAAACATATTGTAGTAGAGAGAAGGGAGGGAGGGAGAAGAGCAGTATTTGAGCTTTACTCTCATCAGATTTAGTTCAAGAAGGGAATAACATACACTGATGAGTATAGAAATCAAACTTGTCCTACAGGCAGTAGGAGGGGAAAGGGGAAAGAAAAGGGAGGGGGGTGGTCAGAAGGGAGGGAAGAAGTAGCAAGAGGAAAAAGTTAAGATAAGGGAAGGGAATCAAGAGGGAGGGTAAACTGAGGAAAACAGCAGTCAAAATCAAAACTCTGTTGAGCAGTGGAAGGGGAAAAGGAGAAAGAAAAGGATAGACAGGGGAAAATAGGATGGAGAAAAAGACACAGATAGTAATGATAACTGTGAATGGGAATGGGATGAACTCTCCCATAAAAAAGAAGTGGATAGCAGAATGGATTAAAAAGCACAATCCTACAATATTCTGTTTATAAAAAACACATTTGAAACAAGAGGATCCACACAGGGTAAAGGTAAAAGGCTTGAGTAATATATATTTGCTTCAGCTAAGGTATAAAAAAAAAGCAGTGGTAGCAATCCTAATCTCAGACAAAGCAAAAGCAAAGATAAATCTAATTAAAAGAGGTAAGGAAGGACACTATATCCTGCTAAAAGGCACCATAAACAAGGAAGCAATATCATTATTTAATATATATACACCAGGTGGTATAGCACGCAAATTCTTAGAGAAGCTAAGGGAATTACAGGAAGAAATAGAGAGCAAAACTATACCAGTGGGGGACCACAACTTCTAAAATATACAGAGAATGGAGCTAAATTTATAGGAAACAAGTTATTCCCCAATTGGGCATGCAACTGAAAAAGCTAGGAAAAAAAAAAAAAAACAAATTTCAAATCCTCAAATAAATACAAAATTAGAAGTCCTCAAAACCAAAGAAGAAATTAATAAAATTGAAATCAAGGAAACTATTGAACTAATAAACAAAACTAAGAGCTGGTTTTATGAAAAAAAATCAATAAAATTAATAAACCTTTGGTCAATTTGACTGAAAAAAATAAAGAAGAAAATCAAATTACCAGTATCAAAACTGAAAAGGGTAAATTCACCTCCAATGAAGAGGAAATTAAGACAATAATTGGGAATTATTTTATCCAATTGTATGCCCATAATTTTGACAACCTTAGGGAAGTAGATGAATATTTACAAAAATATAAATCGCCCAGGTTAACAGAAGACAAAGTAAAATACCTAAATAAACCCATGTCAGAATAGGAAATTGAGCAAGCCATCATTGAACTCCCTGGGAAAAAGGCTCCAGGGCCAGATGGTTTTACATGTGAATCCTATAATACATTTAAAGAACAATTAATTGCCATATTTTATAGCCTATTTAGCAAAATAGGGGAAGAAGGAGTCTTACCAAATTCTTTTTATGATGCAAATATAGTGCTAATACTTAAACCAAGAAGGGTCAAAACAGGGAAAGAAAATCATAGTCCAGTTTTCCTAATGAATATTAATGCAAAAATTTTAAATATAATATTAGCAAAAAGATTGCAGCAGCTTATCACAAGAATAGTACACTACGACCAAGTGGGATTTATTCTAGGAATCAATATTAGGTTCAATATTAGGAAAACTATGAGTGTAATTAATCATATCAACAACAAAACTAGCAGAAACCATATGATTATCTCGATAGATGCAGAAAAATCTTTTGACAAAATACAACACCTATTCCTATTGAAAACAGTAGAAAGGATGGGATTAAAAGGAGTCTTCCTTAAAATAATGAGTAGCATCTACCTAAAACCATCGGCAAGCATTATATTTAATGCTAGATGAATTCCCAATCAGATCAGGGGTGAAACAAGGATGTACATCATCACCCCAATTACTCAATTTGGTACTAGAAATGTTAGTGCTAGCAATAGGAAAGAAAAAGAAATTGAAGGAATTGGAATAGGAAAAGAAAAAATTAAGTTATCACTCTTTGCACATGACATGATGATTTACTTAGAGAATCCTAGAGAATCAAGTAAAAACTACTTGAAATAATAAAACTTAAGCAAAGTTGCAAGATATAAAATAAATCCACATAAATCCTTGGCATTCCTATATAGTACTGACAAAGCTCACCAGAAAGAGATAGAAAGAGAAATTTCATTTAATGTTACTGTAGACACTATAAAATATTTTGGAATTTACCTGCCAAGACAAACTCAGGACCTATATGAACACAATTACAAAACACTTTTCCTACAAATAAGTTCAGATTTAAATAAATGGCAATACATCAGTTGCTCCTGGTAAGGCCTAGCTAATATAATAAAATGACAATTTTACCTTAATTAATTTACTTATTCAGTGCCATACCAATCAAACTACCAAAACAAACTATTTTACAGAGCTGGATAAAATAATAACAAAATTCACCTGAAAGAACAAAGGTCCAGAATATCAAGGGAATTAATGAAAAAAAATGCTAGGGAAGGTGGCCTAGCCATACCAGATATTAAATTGTATTATAAAGCAGCAGTCATCCAAACTGCTTGGTGCTGGCTTAGAAATGGAGGGGTGGATCAATGGAATAGGTTAGGTACATAAGAGGCAGTAGTCAATGACTATAGCAATCTTCCCTTTGATAAACACAAAGAATTGAGCTTCTGGGTTCAGAATTCACTATTTCACTAGAACTGCTGGGAAAACTGGAAAATAGTATGGCAGAAACTAGTCATAGACCAATATCATATACCATATACCAAAATAAAATCAAATTGGGTTCATGATTTAGGAATAACGGCTGATACTATAAGCAATTTGGGAGAGTAAGGAACTGTTTACCTCACGAATTTATTGGAAAGATAAGAATTCATGACCAAACAAAGGATAGGGAATGTTACAAAAGGCAAAATGGATAATTTTGATTATGTTAAATTAAAAAGTTTCTGTACAGACAAAGCCAATGCAAGAAAGATTAGGAGGGAAGCAGAAAATTGGGAAACTTTACAACCAGTATCTCTGATAAAGGCCTCATCTCTAAAATACACAGGGAACTGAGTCAAATTTATAGGAATACAAGTCATTCCCCAATTAAGAAATGGTCAAAGGATATGAACAGGAAGTTTGCAGAGGAAGAAATTAAAGATATCTATAGTCATATGATAAAATGCTCTAAATCACTATTGATTAGACAAAGACAAATCAAAAGAACTCTCAGGTGCCACATCTCTCCTCTCATATTTGCTAGCATTACAAAACAGGAAAATCATAAATGCTGGAGAGGATGTGGGATAATTGAAACATTTTTACGTTGTTGGTGGAGTTGTGAACTGATCCAACCATTCTGGAGCGCAATTTGGAACCATGCCCAAAGGGCTATAAAAATGTGCATACCCTTTGGCCCAACAATACCACTTATTGGGCCATATCCCAAAGAGATCACACAAGGGAGAAATGTACCAGTATGCACAAAAGTATTTAAAATAGCTCTCTTTGTGCTGGTAAAGAATTGGAAATCAAGGGGATGCCCATCAATTGGGGAATGGTTAAACAAATTGTGATATGTGAATGTCATGGAATAATGTTGTGATATATGAAATGAGGACCAGATGGACTTCACTATAACCTGGAAATACCTATGTGAACTGATGCTGAGTGAGGGGAGCAGAACCAGGAGATCATTATACATGATTATAGACACATGGTAAGGACTAACTTTGATAGACTAGGCTCTTTTCATTAATGCAAGTTTCAAAGACAGCTCCAAAGGCTCGTGATGAAAAAAGCTATGCACATCCAGAGAAAGAGTTATGGCTTGAGGCAAACTATTTGCTCTCTTTTTTCCTTCTTTTTGGTTTCATTTCTTCTTCTTCATGATTCATTCTATTAGTTAAATTCTTCTTTACAACTGGACTATTAGGTAATTAAGTTCAATGTGAAGGTATATGTAGAACCTATATTAGATTACATGGTGTCTTGCGGGGCAGGGGGAGGAGAGAGAGGGAGAGAAAATTTGGAACCCAAGGTCTTGTGGAACTGAATGTTGTAATCTAAAAAGAAAACATAAATTTATAATTTAAAAAAGAAATTATGATTGTATTAATTAGAGTAGCAAAGTTTTTCACTGTTGGTCTTATTACAATATCATTGTTCCTCTGTACAATATTCTCCTGAATCTGCTCCCATCACTTCGCATCAGTTCGTATAAGTCTTCCCAGGTTTCTCTGAAACTACACTTGTCATCAATTCTTTTTTTGAATTAAATTTTTTTTATTTTTAGTTTACAACACTCAGTTCCACATGATTTTGAGTTCCAGATTTTCTTCCACCCCTCCGCCCTCTCTCCCCAAGATGGCATGGAACCTGACATTATCTTCTACACATGACTACACATTGAATTTATTTACACAATAGTCAAGCTGTAAAAAAGAATCATGACCAATGGAATGAATCATAAGAAAGAAGAAACAAAACCAAAAAAAAAAGAGAAAAAGAAAAAAAAGAAGGGAGAAAAAGGAGAGCAAACAGTATGCCTCAATCTGCATTCAGACTCCACAGTTCTTTCTCTGGATGTAGATAACTCTCTCCATCATGAGTCCTTTGGAGTTGTCTTTGAACCTTCCATTGCTGAGAAGAGCAAAGTCTATCAGGGTTAGACATCACAGAATCCATATATCTGTGGTTATGTACAATGTTCTACCGGCTCTGCTCTGTTCACTCAGCATTATATCATGTAGGTTTTTCCATTTTATTATGAACTCTATATCTTCCCCATTTCTTATAGCACAATAGTATTCCATTACAAATCTGATAGTTTTATATTTGAAGACCAAATTTTCAACTGAGCTCTTGCCTTTTCATCAGGAAGGTCTGGAACTCCCTTACTTCATTGAATCTTCATCTCCTGTCCTGAAAAAATTATGCTCAGTTTTGCTAGGTAGTTTATCCTTGGTTGTAGTCCAAGCTCCTTTGCCTTTTGGGATATAATATTCCTATTCCTCCTGTCTTTTAAAGTAGAAGCTGCAAGGTCCTGCATGATCCTGACTATAGTTCTATGATATATGAAGTGTTTCTTTCTGGCTGCTTGCAGTATTTTTTTCCCTTGACCTGATAATTCTAGATTTTGGCTACAATATTCCTTAGAGTTTGCAATTTGTGATGTCTTTTGGGGGGTGATTGGTGAATTCTTTTGATGACCATTTTATTCTCTGGTTCTAGGACCTTGGGGCAATTTTCCTTAAGGATTTCTAGGAAAATACTGTTCAGGCTCTTTTTTCATCATAGCTTTCCAGTAGACCAATAACTTAGATGATTTCTCCTGGATCTATTTTACAGGTCAGTTGATTTCCAATGAGACATTTCACATTTTCTTCTATATTTTAATTCTTTAGATTTTGTCTGACTGATTCTTGACGCCTCATAGGTTATTAGCTTCTACTTGCTCAATTCAAATTTTTAACCAATTGTTTTCTCCATTTAGTTTCTGTACTTCCTTTTCCATTTGGTTCATTTTACTTTTCAGGGAGTCATTCTCTCAAATCATATTCCGAACCTCCTTAACCATTTTGTCAATTTTACTTTTTAAACATTTGCTCTCATTAGTGACTTTTTCCATTTTTTTTTCTTTTACCCCTCTCATTTGGTCTTCAAAATCCTCTGTGAACTCTTCCAGAAATGTTTTTTTGGGGGGCTTGGGACAAAATTGCATTCCCTTTTGAGGTTTCAGATGTGGGTAGTGTCAATGCTGTCTTCTTCTGAATTGGTATTTTGATCTTCCCTTTCTCCACAATGGGAATCAATAGTCCTTAGCTCCTTAGCTTTCTGGATTGTTTCTTCATGGTGCACCTCTGCTTTTAAAGTGTATCTCTTCTTCTGGGGCCCAGGGGATTCTTTCCCAAGCTTCTTGTGCTGGGAACTGGGGGCCTGGTTAATGGCTTTGTGTGCTGTGGCCTCTGGTTTTGTCAGGTCAAGGATATGTAATGCTGCTGCTCATTTGGTGCTTAGCTGGGACTGGTTGGTGTGCGAAGGTCAAGGCCAGATGATGTCTTTCTAACTTCCCCTGGGTTACACTAAAGCTCCCAGTGTGAAGCATGGGGGAGGTGTGGTCTGGGTTCTGTAAATCTCCTCTTCCCCTAGGGCTACACTACCATATAGGTGGTCTCAGCTGTTGTCTGTGCTGGTGTCTGCCACTACCCCTGGCTGTGTGAAGGCATATTTTGGGTCCTGGTGTTGACACTTGCTGGCTCTGCCTCCCTGGGGCTCAGGAACTCCCACTGTTCTGCTGAGATGGGGTCTCCTGGAACACCTCTCTTCCTCCCCTAGTCTCTTTCCACCACCTCAGGAGGGGGCCTCCCTGGCTTCCTGAGCTAAAAGGGTATTGAAGCCCCAATTCTGGCTCCTCTGTTCCAGGGTTTCTCCCAGGGGAGTATTATCTGGGTGAGGAAGGGAGGGATGAGAGCTGTTTTACCCAGTCATCATGGCTCCTGAAAGTTCAAGAAGGCAACTTTCAAATCTCTAGACTGTGTGCTGCAAGCCCCAGGAGTAGTTGTTCTTGCAGTCACAGGCTCTGTGCAGGTGTCTCATGTAGCTCCAATAGACTGCCATCTTGGGCTGAGATGCCTGGACATCACCACCATAGCTAGCACTTCAGCCCTGGGCCTGCTCCTGCCTCCACTCAGGTATGGTTTAGTTTTGTGCATCCAGTGCTCTCCCAGACCAGTTTACTGACTGGGTTCCACTGCTCCTCCCGTTCTGGTGTGGTCTGGTGCAGTTCCATACTCCAGATGCTCTCCCAGCCCATAGATCCATCTGTCAACCATGCAGACTCTCCTGGATTGGAAACCTGACACAATCACTCCATTACTGGCTTGTAACTGTCTCAAATCTGCTCAGATTCACTTTTTAGACATATCTGACAGAATTTGTAAGAAAGTCCTGGTAAGTCTCTGCTTTCACAGGCTCCAATTCTCATCAATTCTATTTTTTAAAGAATTGTTTTCTTCAGTCAATTTTTCCAATCTGTTAACTCTCTCTTGCATAACTCTCATTTCTTTTCCCCATTTTTCTTCCACCCCTCTTACTTGATTTTTAAAATCATTTTTGAGCTCTTCCAGGAAGGTTTTTTGGGCTTGAGACCAATTCAGATGCCCCTTTGAGGCTTAGCATGTAGACATTTTGACATTGTTGTCCTCTTCGACTTTTGCATTTTGATCTTCCCTGTCACCATAGCTTTCTATGTTCAGGGCTCTTTTCTGTTTTTACTCACTTTTAGCCTATTTCCTGACTTTTAAAGTTGAACTCTGCTCCTGGGATGCATAGGGCCCTGTGCAAGCTTGTTCTGCTGTGGGCCAGTGGCTTGATCACTGGTTTTCTGAGACAGGGCCTTGGGTACTGGTGGCTTGCTCACTGCACTGGGGTGGTCAAGCCAAGTTGTGCCTGTTGTTCCAGGAATTCTCAACCTGGCAGTTGGCCTTCTCTGCTGGGGTTGAAGACCTCACAGCTAGCCTACTGTGCCAGTAGCATGCTGACCAGGAGCAATAGGCCTTGGTTGCTGATGTGTGCTACAGCTAAGAGTCTCCCACTAGCTTTCCTGGTACCATCTGTGCTGGGCTATCCTCCTTTACCCAGGTGAAATAGACCTTTCCTGAAGTCATTCTAGGATATCTTAAGCTGGAAAACTGTTTTACTCAGTCTTTTTGTAGCTTCTGTCACTTCTGTATCCATTTAGAGGCTTGATTTGACACTGCTTCTGAGGGAAACTGTGCAAATTTCAGCAACTTCCTGGCTTTTCTCTGCCCTCTTGCCTCCCACCACCCATAAAATGTAAAATTATGAAACTAACAAAGCAAAGAGTAGAGTTGTTAAATGACTTTATGTTTGGGAAAAATGAAGTAGGCAATAAATGAATTACCAAAGGATAAAAGCCTTGCAGCTGATGGATTTACAACCAAATTCTATCAAACATTAGAAGAAAATGTGTGTGTGTGTGTGTGTGTGTGTGTGTGTGCTATAAAATTATTCTCAAAAGGAGGACCAAAACTTACTTTTATGAGATAAATATAACTCTAATTCCACACCAGTGAGAGACAAAGTAGAGAAAGAAGATAAACAAAAAAAACCCTCAATATTTGCTCAAATTTCTTATTATCATGGATAATACAAAAATGTATGAATAAAACAATAGATTGTGATTTAATTGCACTTCTGAAAGGGATGCAAAGTTGGTTCAATATTAGAAAAACAATTATCCTCATAATGGCTACAAACAGTGAATTAAAATATATTACTCCTAACATAAACAGAAAAGTCCTGTGAAAATGCAACAAAAACCATTTTTAAACCCTAAAACACTATGGGATGGAAAACTACAATCATTTATTATACTCCTACTCTCTGCCAGGGACCATTCTAGGACCTAGAGATAAAAAGACACAATGAAAAAGTCTCTCTTCTAATGGAATTTATTTTGGGGAAGAAAATACATACACATATATAAGAAAACACTTATGTAAAATAAGTAGAAGGAAATGTTGTCCTTAATACAAATAAAAGCTTCCAATACCTCATCTCCCCATTATTATATGTTATATTTGATTTTACTTATAATATTAAAAACAGAAAGCAAAATTAAAAATAGAAATGTCAGCAAAAAGGAGATAAATTCATTCCTATTTTCAGATGATAAGGCAGTATACTTAGAAAGTCCTAGGCAAGGAAAATAATTGAGAAAATTTATAACTTCAGTAAAGTTTCAGGATACAAAATAATGCATCCAAATGAAGAGAATTTCTATGTAGTGTTTTTTTTAAATGAAGAATTCATGAGAGTCTAAACAAAATAACTATAAGATATATAAAATATTTGGAAGCTATTCTACAGAAACAAATTCAGGAATTCCCTTTTGAAAAATAAATATGATTACAGAATGCTCTTTAAATAGGTAAAAAGAAACCTTAAAGAAGTGTATTGAAATTCATTGCTTATGGTTGAGTCATTGACATATAATTAAAATGAAGACAATAAAGAAATTGCTTCGCAAATTATTTTATAATCTTCTTATTGTGCCAATTAAATTACAAAAGGGATATTTTGTAGAATGAGACAAAAACATAACAAAATTCATTTGAAAAAAAGTGTTCTAGAATCTCCATGGAATTGATGAGAGAAAATATGAATGAAGGTGGCATAGCTCTGCCACATGTCAAACTATATTTTGAAGGGACAGATATTAAAAATATTTGTTACTCATGAGAAAAGTAAATCAATAGAACAAATTATATAACTGAGAAAAACAAGTGATTAGAAATAACAGCCCAGTGTTTGACAATCCTCAAATCACAAATTATAGTAGAGACCAAATCAATTTATTTAAGAACTGATGAGAAAACTGAAAAGCAGTTTGTCAGAAATAAGGGATTGAGTAACATCTTGCAGGATGTACCCTAATAAATTAAAATGGATTTGGAAAATTTATACAAAATCATCTTATTTGAAAAATAATTATATGAGAAGAAAAGGTAACTTTCATAATTATAGTTATGTAGAATATTCTTAATCAAACCAATAACTGAGGTGGTCAGAAAGGATAAACTATGCAAGTTTATTACATGGGATTAAAATATCACATTAAGAAAATCATTAAAAGTATTATGAGAAAACAAATTGTAGTGGAAAAAATATTTGTTCACAATGTCATTGCTGAAATCTGACATTCCACATATATGGGAATTAAGCCAAATGCAAAAGAAGAGGAATTTTATAATACAAAGTAGAGATATAGTTTTCAAAAGAAATATAAACTATAAAAAACTAATAATGGGGGATGTGGTAATTGAGGCAGATAGGTGGCAGAGTGGATAGAGTAGAAAAAGTCCTGGATTTAGAAGACCCTGGGTTCAAATCCAGCCACAGATACCTTCTAACCATTTGGCCATGTTCAAGTCATGTAATCTTTGTTTGCCTCAGATACCTCAAATGTAAAATGAAGATGATGATAGCACCTACATCCCAGGTTTCAATGAGGATTCAATTTTGTAAACCATTTAGTACAGTTCCTGGAACGTACTAATAGACCATATAAATGCTTCTTATTATTAGCAAATTGCAATACATATTATCACTAATTAACAGAAAAAAATGAGAATCATCAGCATTGTAGGAATTATGTGCAGATAGGCATGCCGACATATTTTTGTGAAGTTGTGAGTGCTGCAATGATTCTGAACATCATATGGCAACTTTTCAAGAAAAATAAATCAACTAACAATACTTTTTGACTGAGTGATACAATTTTTACACATATACACCAACCAATTCAAAGATGAACAACAATACTTAGAGTTATAATATATACCAAATAATCATTGCAGGGCTATTTCTGGTGACTGAGAACTAGAAGGAATCTTGGAAGCCATTGACTCCAACACCCAATTCTACATATGAGAAATATGACACCCAGAAAAGGAGTCATTTCCCTGCATCCAAAAGGTAGCTAGTAACAAAACCAGGATTCATATTTGGGTTCTCAGATTTGAAATTCATAGTTCTTTCCAAAAAAATGTTAACTATTTTTTATATTTTGTTTTTTAATTAGATTTTTTTTATTTTTAGTTTACACTTACTTTTACATGTTCTTGAGTTTCAAATTTTCTTCCCTTCCCTCCCCTACCCCCTCCGACCCCCAAGAGGGCATGCAGTCTGATATAGATTCTACACAAACCTTCACATTAAACTTATTTACACAATAGTCAAGTGGCAAAGAAGATTTATGGTCAATGGAATGAACCAGGAGAGAGAAGAAAAAAAATTAAAAGAGGAAAAAAAAGAGAGAGAGAGCAAATAGTTTGCTTCAATCTGCATTGAGATTCCACAGTTCTTTCTCTGGATGTAGATCTCTCTTTCCCTCATGAGTCCTTTGGAGCTATCTTTGAGCCTTGTATTGCTGAGGAGAGCCAAGTCTATCAAAGTTAGTCATCACAGAATCCATATGTCTGTGGTTGTGTATAATGTCTTCCTGGTTCTGCTCCTCCCACTCAGCACCAGATCATGTATGTCTTTCCAGGTTATTATGAAGTCTGTATCTTCCCAATTTCTTATAGCACAATAGTATTCCATTGCATTCATATACCACAACATGTTCAGCCATTCCCCAGTTGATGGGCATCCCCTTGATTTCCAATTCTTTGCTACTACAAAAAGAACAGCTATAAATATTTTTGTACATACAGGTCCTTTTCCCACTTGTGTGATCTCTTTGGGATATAGCCTTAGGAGTGGTATTGCTAGGTCAAAGCGTATGCACATTTTTATAGCCCTTTGGGCATAGTTCCAAATTGCTCTCCAGAATGGCTGGATCAGTTCACAACTCTACCAACAATGTAACAGTGTTCCTCTTCTGCTGGCTGTGCAAAGGCACGTCTGGGTTTCTGGTGTTGACCCTTGCTGGCTCTGACCTTCTTGGATTCAGGAATTCAAACTGTTTGGCAACTGAAGCCCCACTTCTGGTTCCTCTATTCCAGGGTTTTTCCCAAGGAATTCTCTGTGTCAGTGCGGGAGGAAGGGATGAGAGCAATTTACCTGCCCATTATGTCTCTCAGAAGTTCAAGAAGGCAGGTTTCAAACCTTTGGGCTGCAAGCCTCAGGAGTAATGTCTCAGTGCCACACGCACTGCACTACTTCCTCCCATCTCCTAGACCAACTCCTGTCCTGTGCTGGGAGGACCGAGGATCTCCACTGGTTTTCAGGTGCCCAGCTTTCTCCCAGCCTGGATCGCTGGTTGGTTACCACAGCTGCTTCCGCTTTGGTGCTGTCTGGTGCAGCTCCTCGTGCCAGGTGCTCTCCCAGCCTACAGATCCATCCCATTGACCTTTTGGACTCTCCTGGCTTGTAAATTTGCCCCACTCAGTCTACTAGTGGCTTCCAACTCTCTCAAATCTGCTCAGATTCACTTTTTAGAAATATCTGACAGAACTTGTGAGAGAACTCCAGTAAGATGCTGTTTTCACGCAGCCATCTTGGCTCCACACACCCCCCAACACCGCTCAAAAGTTAACTATTTTTAAAAAGGCAATATGTCAGTTGATAGAGTACTGAATGTGGAGTGAGGACGATTTTACTTCAAATCTCAGTAATGTATGTACTAGTTTTGTGCAAATCGTTTTGTTCTTTGGTCCTCATTTTCTTCATCACTAAAATGAATAGATTAGAATTAATGACCTCCATTAAGATACCTTCCAGATCTAAATCTATGTTTTTATAAGATGTCAAAGAATTGTAAAGTATTTACACATCAACTATAGAATACTTATCTCCGCATGTCCCCCAAAAGGAGAGACTACGGTATATGAATGTAAGAGATAAATATAAGGAATCCAGAGAAAAATGGGATACTTCCTCTGAAATAAAACAAGCAGAACCAACCATATCAACCTTGATATGAAAGGTTGTCAAATAAAGATTGCTAACAGGAAGCTAACTCTAAGCAAATGAAAAGCAGTAATAGTTCTCAAGAACAGAGAGCAATAGGATTGTGGATTGATTACAACTGGAAAGTATCTTCAGAGGCCAATCCAGTTAAGCTGATATTTTCATAATGTCCGGCAGATGGTAATTATCAGAGGGAGAGTTTGAACCCAAATCAACTCAATGCAGTCCATGATTTTTCCCCTGTGTCAAGCTTCTGTACTCCCTTGTAATCTCTCCTAATTACAGATATTAGGACACATTGTTACCAGATGAGGTCACATTAGCAGATGCTTTGGGCTGATTGTTTTCTTTGTCACAAGTGATGATTCAATCTGGAGGGATGAGGCAGTCATTGCACTCCCCTTTTCTCTGCCTCCCCCAATGATTGTAATATAAAGAGAAAGGAGATCGATAAAATCTTTTTTAAAGGTCATGTATTGACATGAGTATAGGTGTATGATTTAGTACTTACTAATGGAAACTTGGCTATTCTTTTTTAAGTAAATCTTTTACTTCTTTTGGCTATCTTCTTCTCTTTGAAATATCTTAAAAATCAGACCCAGAGTTCCTTTAAAATTATATTGGCTCCAAGATGGATTGACCTTATGCTTGACCTTATTATGATCCAAAAGCACTCCTTGGGTTCATTTTAAATGCCATTAAAATTTAGAATAATAGAATTCCAAAGTTGAAATCAACACCAGAGTTAATCTGTTATAATCGGAATCTGAATTAGACCCTCCTCTACAATACACTTGATGAGTTCAGCCTGTGCTTGAAGATTACTGTCTTAAGGAAGTGAAGATCTTTCTAAGGCAGTTTGTTTATTTTCTAGACAACTCTAATTGTCAGACCTTTATCAAGCACAAACCTGCATCTTTCCAACTTCCTTGTATTATTTCTAGGTCTCCCTGCTGGGGCCAAAAAATGTCTAATCTCTCTGACATAATAGCCCTTCAAATACTAATGGATAACTCTTGTCTTATCTCTTCTCAGGGCTAAATATTCCTAGTTTCTTCAACCAGTCCTCATTTGGCAGAATTTCAATCCTCTCACCATTTTAACAGCTGTCTTTTAGATGTGCTCAAGCTTGTAAAAAATCCTTCTAAAAACCTGATTCTCAGAATTGAACAAAATGCTCCAAACATGATCTGACTCAGGCAGAGTAGAGCAAAAACTATCCCCATTGTTTAGGACACTATGCTCTTATTAATGTAGCATTGTCACCTCACTTGTTTTGTCTGTCCTTCCATACTGCTAACTTTTACCAAGACCACCATCAGTCCATCAAAAAGCATTTGTTAATTACCTACCATTTTCCAAGCATTGTGGTAGACACTGGTGATACAAAGACAAAGAATGAAACAATTCTCACTTTCAAGTTTATATTCTACCAGGGAGTGCATATGTGTGTATATGTGGGGTGTGTGTGTGTGTGTGTGTGTGTGTGTGCATGTACCTATGTATATAGATAGATAGATGGATATACACACATATACACATGTATATATTCATATATAGATACACACATATATGCATGTACATACCTAACAACCGTATAATACATATATACATATGTATACACACACACACACACACACACACACACACACAAAATAGATACAGGAAAGGCAGAAAAGACACCAGCAGTTGAGGAGATTCAAGAAAGGAATCATGTAGAAGGAAGTGCTTAAGCTTCATCTTAAGGGAAAAGCAAGATTCTCTGAGGTAGAAGTGAGGAGGAAGTAAATTCTAGGAATGGAGGAAAGCCAATGCAAAGGCATAGGGATAGGAAGTAGAGAGTGGTGAATGAGGAATAGAGAGGTGAGGGCAATTCATCTGGATTGTAAAGGCAGGAGGGGAAGTAACGTCTAAGGAGATTTAAAAGATAGGTTGGGACAAAGTTGATTATGGCTTTAAGAGCTAAACAGAGAAGTTTATATTTTTTATATTATGTTAAAGGCACTAGTGAGCTATAGTATGTGTTAGCTGTTGTGGGGGTAGGGGAGTAAAATTAATTAGATATGGAAGTTGTAGGAGATAAAAGAATCAAAGAACATTTCTAGGTTATGAACCTGGATGAACTAAATGCATTTAATAAGAATGGAAGGGGATTGAGCTCTGGGAAGAAGAAGATGAATTTGGGTTTGACTATGTCATGTCTGAGTAGTTGCTGAGACATCCAGATATAAATTCCAGGAAGTATTTTGGGGCTCAGGAAAGAGATTAGGAGTGAGAATACAGCATATAGACTTACTAGATACATGGAAAGAATCAATTGAATTATGGCAATGAGATTGCCGAAGGAGAAAGAGTGGAGAGAGGAGACAGTCCAGGCATAGTCTTTGTAGAAACCACACTCAGGAAATAGGAAATTTGCATTGTCAAACTATATGACAACTTAATTGGAGAGATCTCATTAAGTTCTTCATAATTTTTTCTACTTCTCTATTTTCTTAAATATATTATCTTCACAGTGGTTTATTTCTTCATATTTATGTGCCCTGAATATTACTTAGAGCCCTTGAACACATATTGAAATCATTTCTGTTAAGTACTTGTTTTGACTCTCCAAAGAAAACCAAATTACACCCATCCATTGTAATGTTAACTTTCTGTCTTCCGTCTACATATTTAATCAAAATTTAAATATGAATGTGGTTTTAATTTTTTCAAAATAATATGAACTTGGTCATGAAGAAAGATTTCACACATAGAGGACCAATAGTTATTGGCCTAAAAACTATGTGATTATTAGTCCCCTAAGCCCATCTCAATCCTATTTTCTACCACTCTGTTGCAATCTTTGATGACATGGAAGGAAATTCCGCAGCACTGAATTTTTGTATTTTTATTTATAATATGAGTTGATCGAATAATTTTTGAAAAGATGCATCTCCTGGTGCTCGATATACATCTGCTGAAATGCCTTTCTTCCATGACATTCAGACAATCGTCTCTGGGCTCATTCCCAAGCTTTTCTGTATTTTCAAGATTTATCAGAACTTTACACAGCACTGGAGATATACATATACATATACATATACATATACATATACATATACATATACATATACATACACATACACATATACACACACATATATACACACATATATACATATATATGCATATATACATACACACATATATACACATACATATATGTACACTTGTGTGTATGTGCATATGTGTATGTATATATACACACATATGTATATATACACATATACACACATATATGTACACACACATGCATACATACATATACATATGCAGACACACATATATAGACGCACGTGTATGTGTGTGTATGTATTTGTACATGTACGTGTACATGTGTGTATGTATGTGTGTATATTTGTATATGTGTATAGGCATATATTCTAGATTGCATACATATGCACATGTAGCTAATGTAAAATTGCAAATAACATGTATGTATACATGTGTATGTTCTCCGTACATAGCACAGTAGTTGTATTTTTAATTATAAGTCTTTAACTTATATGACAAAGGATTTTATCACATATCATGTATTATTAAGCAGTTAGAAAGTGATATTCCAAGATTTAAGTGTTTTTTTATACATATCACAAACTGATTTGAATCATTGAAATAAAACGTGGTCCACAAGAACTATATTGTCAGAGCAAATTGACAATAAGTTCAACTGAATAATGATGACAATGGCTATAATAACATGAAAATGATGGTCTGTACTTTTTATAATTTGGAAAAAATATTTGAATCAGGTATGTTTATCAGTAGGCATATTTCATATTGCCTATGTCTAACTGTATCCTCAAAGCACAAAGATGATGGATAATAGTATATACCAAAAATGTTTTCTATACATCGCTGCTTCAAATATTACTACTGATCAGTATTTAACTAAAATATGTATTTGACTTTTTTCTTTGACATCACCAAAAACAAATTATTTGTTTGCAATAGTATTTTTTATTAAAATGAGTATTTGAAGAAACTTTTTATATTTCCTGTTAGTTTTCTTAACAAATGGAATCATTTGCATTGCTTCCTTACCAGTTAATGGGACAATATTTTACTTAGCCTGACATGTTTAATTTGAATTAACAGATTACTACACCTTTTATAAATTGCTGTTGCTGAAGCACATTGAATAGAAAACTGTCCCAAATACCTACTTTTATCTAGCTATTCTATAGCCATCCTAGTTAAAGTTATCTCACCTGAGATCCATAACTAATATTTCATTTCAAGAGGCAGTGAACCCCTAAATCCATATCCATGGCTTTTAAATACATGCACATACTATTGTGGTACATGATGGTGGAACTTCATTAATTCATACTTTTCATGCAACCTCTTTGCTAATTGTTTGCTCACCTTGAACATCATCACATCTGCAGATAGAGCTTTTAATTATCCTTTAGCAATTATGGAAATGTAGAGAAATACATAGTTGCTGGGATCAGAAGACATGGGTTCAAATCCCACCTTTAATTGTTACAAGCTATTTGAATGTTGGAAAGTCTCAAATTCAACCCTAGCATCTCCTAAGGACTTATCCACAAAGCCATAGATGGGTTGTGTTGCACTGCAAAATCTTGTTCAGATTAGCAATTTTAGTAAGTGTCTATAGCTATAACCAAGCTGTGTGAGCTAATTTGTGTTGTTTCCTGAGCATTTCTTCTTCAAAATAATATGTAATAGCCAAACCTTTCATTTATGTAACCACTGTACACAGTTTTCAAAATGCTTTCAGATACGTTATCTCAGTGGATTCTCAAAAGAGTTGTATGAGTAGTCAGAGCTAATATCTTTATTTCCACTTCATAGATGAGGAAATTGAAAGTCAGAGACATTAACATGGACCACAAAGCTGATAAATGACAGAGCAGGCACTTTAATTCAAGTCCAAGAGAAGGAGCCCAGTGCTTTTGATGTGGAAAAGAGCTAATCTCATATCTCATCCCATCTCTGCTTTTCCTTATCTCCTTCAAGGACAGATATGATCTACTCCTTTCTTAGTCATACCCATCAAAGTGTTCTTTATTTCATACAAATTTCTTTTAATATTTTGTCTGGATATCCCTTGCACCCATCACTTCCTATAATCTATTACATATGTCTATAGATTGTTGAATATAAATTATGTAAATTAATTAAGGGTGGGGATTCTGTACACTTCGTTTTTGTTTCTCTAGCAACTAATATAATGCTTTACATATTTGAAAAAGTTGTCACTTAGATACATGTCGAATTGAAATAATTTCCACTTTGAACTCACTTGCTCATTCCTTAAATTATACAAGATAACAAATATCTCTTAATCATAAGACTTTTGGGAAGAGGCATTTGTAGTAGAGAGAATTCTTGAGAGAAAGAGAAAGCAAAGTAGATAAATTGTAATTACTGTCAAACTGAAAAAGTTATGTTTTTCAAAAATGCTATCAAGATGATTTTAAGAAAACATATGGGGGGTGCAGCTAGGTGGTGCAGTGAGTAGAGCACTGGTCCTGGAATCAGAAGGACCTGAGTTCAAATCCAGCCTAAGACACTTGACACATGTACTAGCTGTGTGACCTTGGGCAAGTCACTTAACCCCAATTGCCCAGCCAAAAAAAAAAAAAAAAAAAAAAAGAAAACAAAACAAATGGGGGAAAATTTTGGCATTTTAATTTTTTTGTTTTATTAAAATTTAGGCCTTTTCTGTGGATGTTTATCTATTTTAAAAAATGCTTTTATAATATTTCTACAATTTTATATTTGAGATGTATATGTGTGTGTTTGTATACATACATGTATACATACACACATGTATAATACATGTATAACCTAGTCTACTACTCTCTCACATGAGTAATAGATTTAAAGCTAACTTTTAATATAAGAAATAGGACTGCCTTGATTTTTACATTTCACAGAGTGAAATCATTTTGCAGATGAGAAAACTGAGACCAAGAGAAGAAAAGTTACTTGGCTTAGGTCACAGAACTAATGAGTAATTCTCAATATCGATGCTATTAACTGAGAAATTCAGACTTCAAGTCAAGTGCTTATTCTACTACACAATTCTGATTTTCTTTTCAAATAATGAACTATTAGTGTGGTCACCCATACCCTAGGGGATCATTTAGTGGCATGCTGTGTAAACACCTTGAACTTTGAATTCTATAATCAGCTTGCCCATTCATTTTCAGTGACAGGTATTTGTCATTTGAGCTACAAGGCATCAAAGTTGTTATGGTAACAGACAGAGTCTTCAGACACAATTTCAGCCACTGCCCTGTGGTAGAGGGACACCTGCCCCCTTTGTAGCTTAGCTATTCCTCTATAGCTCATGTATTAACATAAATCTCCTTCATGTCTTTCAGGTTAGAGCTGAAGGCAAAGAAATCGTTGCCAGAAACATTGTCTGGGTAATCAGCCACAGTGTGAATGCTGGACATGAAGGCTGTAAAGACTGGATTCCCTCTAAAATACTTCCACAAATATCTTATGAAGAGTATAAAAAATAAGCTACTTATCTTCATCTGTAAGGAATGATATGTATTATTGAATTTTAAAAACTTAATTGAAGGAGGTGAAGTCAGTCTGATCTGCTTTTTAAAATGGAGATTCATAAGGGAACTAAATTTAGTGAATTTAGTGGATTTACATATACAATTGAATTTAAATTTTATTTTTGTTGTTTTTAAGAAAGTTTTACTCTTATATTTTTGTCTGCACAACCAAAACTTTTCCCAACATCCTTCCTCATCTGTCTCCCATGTATCCATTCCATGTTTTAAAGATTCAAAAGAAAAAGAAGAGGAAAATATGGGAAAACTGATAAATACATACAGGAATTCTGAAAATATGTGCAATATGTTAGATTTGTAGACCTACCATATCTCTAAAGGAGTGGGGTCATGATATCTCTTCATATCTCTTCTTTTGAGTCATGTTTATTCTTTCTAATTTCCCAGCATTCATTTTTGATTGTTTTGTAATTCTTTCCATTTACATTACTATAGTCATTGCATGTATTTTTTTTTTAAATTTGGTTCTGCTTACTTTACTCTGCATTAGAGCATATGGATCTTTACATGCTTTCTGCATTCATTCTATTCATCATTCTCTTATAGCATAGTAATACCTAGTTACTTTCACGTACCATATCTTATTTTTAGTTATTTTCCAAAGAGCAGGCTTTTAGTTTGATTCCAATTCTTTGCTACCAAAAAAGTGCTGCTAGTATTTTGGAGCTATATGGGTAATAAGAACACCTGATATTTATAGAGCACTTTGAGTTTTAAAAACTCCTTACAAACATTATTTTGATCAATCTTCACAACAATCCTAGGAGATGGTATTATTATATTATGGTACAATATTATTATAGATATTATAATCTCCATTTTTCAGATCTTACATTTTACAAATTTATCAAGGAAACTGTGATAGAAAGAAATTAAATGACTTTCATAGTCACATAGGTAAAAAAAAAAAAGGCTACGACTGAATTTGAATTCAGGTATTCCTAACTCTAGGTCCAATGATTTATCCATTGTGCCACATGGATATTTCCTTTCTTCTTATCAATGGCCTCCATAAGATTATGAGTAGAATCTCTGTGTAACAAAGTATGAATATATTAGTTACATGATTTGCATAATTACAAATTGCCTTTCAAAATAGTTGTACTGATTTATAGCTCCTTCAACAGTGCACTAGAGTGTCTATCTATATACAACACCTTCAATATTGACTATCCCCATTTTTTGTTATCTTTGACAACTTGAAAGGTAAGTTCAGTGACAATTTTAATTTTTCTTATTATGAATGATTTGAAACATTCTTTCATGTGGTTGTCAAGCCTTTGAAATTATTTTTATATATGTTAATTGTATAACTATATCTATCTATATTGTGTACATGGACATATACATATATGTGTGTCTGTGTGTACATACATACATACATACACTCATACACATATAAATACACACACAGACACATGCCTCGGGTTGGAGGGCTGAGAGTGGAGCATTTAACTCCTTCAAAAGCTTTCCCTTGTAGAGGACAGAAATTGAAATTCCAGCTCACTTAACTTTCCCTCTATAGATCTCCTTGTTTTCAACTTCATAAAACAAGATGCCCACCCCTTCCCGGAAGAAAAATTGAGAAATTTTTCCTTTACCCTTGTAAATATTATTATGTATATTAAGTGTATCTTCATTCTATGTTCTCTTGCCTCCCAGATCTTTTGTGTGGGGAGAAAAAATGGTCCTGAATATGAAAAAAAAAAAAACAAATGAAGGGAGAGTAGTTCTCACTGTCTTTTGTAATGGATAAAAACATTTAAAAACATATGAAAAACTTTCCGAGGGATAAAGTCACTGATGAATAAGACTCATTAGTATCTCACAATCCTCAAAGACTGGACAGGAAACATTCTCCCTTAGCTAAGACTAGCTATTGGCTATGTATTGAAAAACCTAACTACCCTGAAAACAACCCTGTTTTCACTGGTTCTTTCAGCCTCCTAGTCTGCTTATCTATGACCCTTAAACAAAAGATTCTATCTCTGGTCTCTAGAAACTCCCATGCCAGTTTTCCCCTATGTTTAGAATGCACTCCCTTCCTCTGCCTTTGAGAAGTCCCAGATTCTTTCAATAATCAATTCATGTGCCACTTTCTGTATGAGAACTTTTCATGTTCCCTCAGCCATCTATGATTTCTCTTGTCTGTTTTATATATAACTATAAATGTACATAAGTTCACTATTAAAATGTATGTTCCTTGAGGGCAGACTGCCACTCTTGTCTTTTGTATCTGAAATGATTAATTGATATATAACCAGCAGCAAAGGGATATTTTTATTAAATGGGGTACTGCATAAAACTTTTAGCATTTTGTAGGGTGAAAATATTTCTAATATATCATTATAAAATGATCCTAATATATTCAAGCTAACCACACATCTGCTTTATGTAAATGTATACACACACACGCACATAAATATGTCAACTCACCATGTATAATTATTATTATCTCTAATCATGAGATTTTCCTCTTGTTGATTTATTGTCTCTCTGTTAATCCACATTGTCTTTCCCTGGAAGATGATATCTTTATGGCTACCATCATGGCTATCTTCATCTCCCATTCTTTTTATAATCTGAGCACCTTTCTGAGAATCCTCTTCTGATTTGTGCTCTGCTAACACTCCCAAACTACTCTCATCTGAATTTTCATTACCATTACTTCTTCATTCTTTTTCACTATATTCTCATCCAGTATTAATTCATATACCTCCTAATTCTACCCTTCTCCTTTTAAAACCTGTCTGCTACACACATAACAGCCCTAATAAATTTTCTAGGACCCAATGTTATACGTGTTTTCATGGGGAAAAACAGATGAATAATTGGTAACTTGCAGTAGTGATTTTAGAAATGTTCAAAATGCAAGCAATGGAAGCTTTAAAATAACATAGTTACATTAAGGGTGATTGTTAGGAACTGTTTTGTACCTCATGGTTTTACTCTTTTTCTGAGGGAAAATACATGATAGCTGTTCTGTGATTTCAGAGTAAGTGGCATAATCATCTACTTATATGGTCAATATTTATATAGCAATCACATTTTGCAGTTATGACTGAAGTGTTTTACAGCCTATTTTGAAGCTTCACAAAATGTATGTGTTGAAGAAGCAACAAAGTAGTATTTTGATAAGCAGAGGATATCTTTAATAGGAAAAATAAGCAAAGCCTTCCTTACTTTCTATGATTTTTCAACATGTTGGCTTTTTTTGTTTTTCTTATTTTTAACATACAGTAGAAGATGGCTAAATCAAAAAAGGTATGTGCTTTTAGAATTTCACTTTTTGGGGGAGATTTGTTAACTCTTATTTTCTTTCCTAAAAATAAACTTTTTTGTAGAGATAAGACTATCACCAGTGACATGACATAGGATAAAATGGCATAGACCTTTTCTCTATATATACTGTCATACTTTCATTCATCACTTTAGCTCCCACCAACTTAATTATAATCTATATGCAGATGGTTCCCAAATCAGAATATAACACTACACCAATGAATTTCTAGTCTCACTAATCTAGATACTTTTGCTAACAATGAGAAACTTAATCCATATGCTCAACCTGTATGACTTTTGTCCATGTCTCTTAGTATTTCCCTGTCTTTAACTCTAGCCTCTCATAGATAACTGCCTGTATGTACCATGTATAAAGTGCAATTTGTCTTTCCCTGTTGTTGTTTCTGTTGTTATTCAGTCATTTCTCACTCTTTATGGCCCCATTTAGAGTTTTCTTGCAAAGATAGTGGAGTTATTTGCTTTTTCCTTCTCCAGCTCATTTTATAGATGAGGAAACTGACCAAAAAGAGTTAAATGACTTGCCCAGGGTCACATGCTAGGAAGTGTCTGAGGCCAGATTTCAACTCAAGTCATCTTGATTCTAGGCCCAGTATGTATTCAGTGTACCACCTAATTGCCCTTATTTTTCATCTAATTCTTCTTGTTTTCTGTATTTTTCTTGACAACATCACCACTGCTCCAGTCACTCAAGCTTGAAATAGCAGTCAGTTAACAATCATATATTAAATGCCTTTGTGATATGGACTGTGCTAAGGTCATCTTCAATTCTTTCTCACACACTACCCCCTATATTCATTCAGTTGTCAATTCTCCTCAATTCTACCTCTGACACATTTTTTCACATACATCTATGTCCTTCCCTACATTCATACAGATTCCACCCTAGTTTGCCCATCTCTTCCCCAATTATTATAATAACTTTAAACCTGGCTTCCCCATTTCCATTTCCTCTTTTTTAAATCCATTCTTTACACTGAAGCAAAATTGATATAACAAAAAAAGATGTGTCCATACAAATTCCTTATTTGAATATGTTCAGGAATTTTCTAGAGCTACAAAACACAACAACTTCAACCTAGCATTTAATCACTCCATAATCTGCCTTCCATTAACTCTATCAACTATGATTCAGTGAGCATTTATTAAACTCTTACTATTTGCCAGGCATCGTGCGAAGTTATGGGGATACAAAGAAATGCAAAAGCTAGTTCCTGTACATAAGAAGTTCACATTCTAACGGGAGAAACAAAAGACAAACAACTGTTTACAAACTAGATAGATAGATGATATAAATATTATCAGTGATTTCCTTTTGGGGTTATTTATATCATTATTTTCATGTTTTGTGCCATATTCTAGTACTTAGTTTTTTTTTCAAAGGTGCCAGTGCAACATATTAAAATTTCAAAGGGCATATGGCACCATTTTTTCACTTTCAAGAATTCCTGATTCTAGTCAAAATGGCCTACTTATCAGGTCCCAGTATATGACATTCTATCTGCCTTTTATCTTGAAACATGGTGTCCATCCCCCATATCTGGAATTAATTCCCTCCTCAGTTCTGCCTGTATAATCTTTCAAAGCACAGCATAGGAAATGATAAGAAGAAAAGTCATCTTGTGAATCTGCTACTAGTGACTAGAGGCCTTTCCTAATCCCTGTCATTATTTGTGCTTCCCACCTCTTATTTTTTATGTATTTTGTATTTACTTCCCTTTGTTTTTACTTATAGCAAGTTCCTTGAGGGAAAGAACAGCTCTGTTTTGAAAGGAAACATGGAGTAGTGAGCAAAATGCTGGTCTTATAGTTAGGAAGACCTTGGATCAAATCCCACTGCAGATATTTACTAGCTATATGAGCTTGGACAAGTCACTTAACCTCAGTGCCTCAGTTTTCTCAGGTATAAAGTAAGAGTTGGATTCGATGGCCTCCTTGGACCCTTCCAAGTATAAATCTATGATCCTGTGGACATGTTGTTTACTTTATCTTTATATGGCTAGCACATTTTCCTTGTCATATCACAAGAAGAAGGCATGACAGGTAGATAATCAGAGTGCTCCTCTGGGAATCAAGAAAAACTAGAGAAAGTTTCCAGTGCACGAACTCCCTTAGCTATTTTGGGGAGGACATAGACAAGAGATGCACATGACAGGTTGATAGGGGGAGAATCGTTGGAAGGTAGATCCAAATCAATAAGATCCCAGATAACCAGTACATTTAAGTAGTAAATTTAAGTACTAAAGTGTCCAGTACTTAGCAGAGTGTCAAAAACTTAGAATGCATTTAATAACTATTTGTTGAAAATTAATATAGAGATTTGGTTTAAAGGAAATTATATTTTATTTTAGTCAAAAAGTATATCCCCCAAATTAAATTATACAAACTAGAATTTAATAATAAAAATGCTAGATTTCTTTTGAAATAATTGTGCAGCTCTCTAATCTACCTATTATCTCTGTCTTTTCTGTATTATTCATTTCTTAGCAATTGAATTATGTGATTCTGAGTATTTTGTATTTCAGAAACAAGGCATCTGAGATCTATTAATCTTATCTCTAGGGAATAGAGACATTTGAGTCCATTTTAAGCTTCATAAATGCCTTGAGGGTTTAACTATATCATCATTTTCATATTTTTGTGCCACATCCCATTGCTTATTTCTTTTTCAAAGATACGGGCATATCAAATTAAAAGTTCAAAGGGCAAATGGCACCATTCCATTTCTTTCCATCTAATTACTTGGAAATTTTCTAATTCCTGATATTAAAGTGCAAGAAAGTTGAGGTTCTAAAGTGCCACTAATTAATTCAGTAGTTTAAGTTGGAACATTTAATGAACTCTGATAGTTTACCAAATGAAGTTAAATGTTGTTTATATAAAGTATCCTCACTAAAACCTATATTGGGTGTCTGGGCAGTGGTAAAAACTATCACCCATGCCTTGTCTTTCTCTCTTGCCTTCACCCTATAACAGCTTACAAGTCTTTGATGAGAGATGAAAGTCAACAATTCCATTTTTTTCCTAATGAGATGAAGCATTACGAGATCTTAACATGTGCCTTGCCACTGCTTTTTCCCAGGTCCTCCAGCTTTTTCATTGCATTTTTTCTATACAATACTATTATTACTGTCATCTGACCTAATAACATACCCTAAGAACATCTGGTTTTTGATATCTCTTCTGAAGCTGAATTTGTGTGTGTTTTATCCGTTTCATTTATGTATTGTCTCCTATAAGTAGTGTGTGAGTTCCTTAATTAATTATGGAATGTCTCATTGTTTGGATTTTAAATGTGTGTGTGTGTGTATTAGTGCTTAGCTCACAGTAAACCCTCAATAAATGCTTTTTTTCTTTCATTCATTCATTTATAGATTTAGGAATAACTATAAAATTTCTTACATGTCATTTAGTCCAGGCACCTTATTTTGCAGATAAGGAAACTGAAATCTAGGGACATGAAGATATTTGATCAAAATCACATAAACTTCAGCAGAGCAAGGTTTTAAGTTGAGGTTCTCTGAAACCAAATCCAGCCATTTCAAGTATGCCAATTTTTTTTTCATCTTTATTAAATGCTTACTATGGGCAAGGTATTGTAATAAATGTTTGAGGAAGTCAGGAGAAAAATGATACCCTCCACGATTTCAAAGAAATTCAAATTTATTAAAGGGAAAATGGTATGCGCCCAGTGAAATATAATATAAGGTTGAATGTGACAGAGGCAAAGGAGAAATCTAGACAAAATATATTTGGTAAATTTGAGTGGGTAATGAAGACAATTCTCCCTCTGTTTTTATTCTAAACAAAATAAATATCAACTAAAAGGAACACTTCTACATATGATAGAACAGAATAGGCAGCAATGATAGTAGTAACAAGCATTTACATGGGGCTTTTTAAGATTTGCAAAAACTTTACTATGTTAACTCAATTGATCTTTATGAGGTATTATTATCATCATTTTAAAGAAGAGGAAACTTAGGCACGAAAAGGTTAAATGACTAGCCCAAGGTCACCTCATTAGTCAGTGTCTGAGACAGGATTTGAATGTAGGTTGTTTTTTTTTAATTTATTTATTTGATTTATTTAATATTTTTAGTTTTCAGCATTGATTTTCACAAGAGTTTGAATTACAAGTTTTCTCCGCATTTCCACCCTCCCCCCAATCCAAGATGGCATACATTCTGGTTGCCCCATTCCCCAGTCAGCCCTCCCTTGTGTCACACCACTCCCCCCCATTCCCCCTTCCATTACTTTCTTGTAGGGCAAAATAAATTTCTATGCCCCGTGGCCTGTGTATTTTATTTCCTACTTGCATGCAAAAACTTTTTTTTGAACATCTGTTTTTAAAACTTTGAATTCCAAATTCTCTGCCCTCTTCCCTCCCCACCCACCCTCCCTAAGAAGGCAAGCAATTCAACATAGGCCACATGCATATCATTATGTAAAACCCTTCCACAATACTCATGTTGTGAAAGAACAACTGTATTTTGCTCCTTCTTAACCTATCCCCCTTCACTCAGCCTTCTCCCTTGACCCTGTCCCTCCTCGAAAGTGTTTGTTCTTGATTACCTCCTCCCCACATCTACCTTCCCGTCCACTGCCCCCCACTCCAGCCCCTTCCTCCTTCCTTCCCTCGGGGAAAGACACCCAATTGAGTGTACACGTTATTCCCTCCTCAGGCCAAATCTGGGGAGAGCAAAATTCACTCATTCCCCCCACCTGCCCCCCTCTCCTACAGAACTGCTTTTTCTTGCCACCTCTATGCAAGATAATATACCCCACTCTATCTCTCCCTTTCTCCCTCTCCCAATACACTCCTCTGTCATCCCTTAACTTGATTTTATTTTTTTAGATATCATCCCTTCACATTCAACTCACCCTGTGCCCTCTGTCCATATGTGTATATATATATATATGTATATGTATATGTATATATGTATATGTACATATATATCTATATCTATATATATATATATATATATATATATATACATACACACATATATATATATATTTTCCCTTCATCTACCCCAATACTGAGGTTCCAGGAATCACACATCATCTTTCCACGTAGGAATGTAAACAAAACAGTTCAACTTTAGCAAGTCCCCTGTGACCTCTCCCTCTTGTTCACCACCTCATGCTTCTCCTGATTCCTGTGTTTGAAAGTCAAACTTTTCATTCACCTCCGGTCCCCTCGCTGAGAAAGCTTGAAAGTCCTCTATTTTATTGAAAATTCATATTTTGCCCTGGAACATGACACTCAGTTTTGCTGGGTAGGTAATTCCTGACTTTAATCCTAGCTCCATTGACTTCCAGAAAATCATTTTCCAAGCCCTTTGATTCCCCAATGTAGAAGCTGCTAGATCACGTGTCATCCCAATTGTGTTTCCACAACACTCAAACTGCTTCTTTCTGGCTGCCTGCAGCATTCCCTCCTTGATCTGGGAGCCTTGGAACCTGGCGACAACACTCCCAGGAGCTTTCCTCCTGGGATCTTCCTGAGGAGTTGATCGGTGGACTCCCTCAATTTCTTTCTTACCCTCTGGCTCTAGAATATCAGGGCAGTTCTCCTTGATAATTTCTTGAAAAATGATATCTAGGCTCTTTTTAGATCATGGCCTTCAGGTAGTCCAACAATTTTTAAATTATCTCTTCTGGATCTATTTTCCAGGCCAGTGGTCTCTCCAATGAGATATTTCACATTGTCCTCCATCCTTTCATTCCCTTGACTCTGTCCTACAATATCTTGATTTCTCACAAAGTAATTAGCTTCCACTTGCTCCAATCCAATTTTTAAGGTAGTATTTTCTTCAGTGGTCTTTTGGACCTCCCTTTCCACCTGGCCAACTCTGCCCTTCAAAGGCATTCTTTTCCTTATTGGCTTTTTGAAGCTCTTTTGCCATTTGAGTCAGTCTATTCTTTATGGTGTTATTTTCTTAAGTATTTTTTCAGTCTCCTTTAGCAAATCATTGACCTCTTTCATGGTCCTCTTGCATCACTCTTATCTGTCCTCCCAATCTTTCCTCTACCTCTCTAACTTGCTTTTCCAAATCCTCTTCGAGCTCTTCCATGGCCTGAGACCAGTTCATGTTTTTCTTGGAGGCTTTTGATGCAGGCTTTCCAACTTTGTTGACCTCCTCTGGCTGCATGTTTTGGTCTTCTCTGTCACCAAAGAAAGATTCCAAAGTCTGAGTCTGAATCTGAGTCTGCCTTTGCTGCCTGGCCATGTTCCCAGTCAACTCACTCGACCCTTGAATTTTTGTCAGGGTATGACTACTTGTAGAGTAGAGAGCACTCCATCCCAAGCTTGAGGGGCTGTGCTGTTGCCCTCAGAGCTATTTCTACACAGCAAGCCCTGCCACACCTGCGCTACCCCCACCCCAAGAACCGCCAACCTAGACAGGACTCAGATCTAAGCTGGCTCTGCGCTCCTGAGTGGGCCCAGGACTGGAAGCAACTGCAGCTGCAGCTCTGCAAGCCGCCCCAGAGCTGTATCACCTCCACTGCTCCTGGGGTGGTGACTGAAACAGTGAACTCCTTTCACTCTGTCCCAGGAGCTCTCCCACTAACTCTCTCTGCTGTCTTTGGTGCCCATGGGCCGAGAAGTCTGGCAACTGCCACAGTTCACTGATTAAGGGCACTATGGACTGCTCTGCCCGGCTCCCAGTCCAGCCTGTCCAGGTGCGGCTCACGCAGGGCTCCGCTCCCAGCTCCCCGCGACAGACTTTACCCTGCTACCAACCAGGCTGTCCTGGGCCAGAGCCCTGCTTCCCTCTGCTATTTCGTGGGTTTTCTGCAGTTCTAGAATTTGTTCAGAGCCATTTTTATAGGTGTTTGCGGGGAACCAGGGTGGAGTTAATGCAAGTCCCTGCTTTCCAGCCGCCATCTTGGCTCTGCCCCCCTGAATCTAGGTTTTTATTAATGGAAATCCTGCATTTTATCTACTCTATACAATACTGTCAATCTACTTTATATAAGCGTTGTTATTTTTTTTCATTTTAAAGTATATGATAAATTTAATTTGTTACTTTCAAGGCTGTGTTTTCTTAAGTCATCCTTGTATTCTCTTTTGTGCATTTCACAAAACCATAGTTCAATGATCATCTTTGTTTTTCTTCCAGTTTTGGGTAACCCTATCCTATGTTCCCTTCTCATTTCCTATCTCACAATAACATTGAGAAAAAATAGAAATAAATATTTTTGCAACAAGCATTTATCATCAAGTAAAACAAATCTCATTATTCTGTATGTCTGAGAATATAAGTCTTTTCCTACCCATGAATATTGGTTATTATATCAACCAGAATTTTAAAATAATCCAAAGTTATTTGTCTTTACAATGCTATTGTTATTATATAAATTATTCACCTGGTCCTGCCCAGTTTGCAGTGATCATTTGAAACAGGGAATATCATCAGAGGTTTAATGGACAAGGTTGCATCAATTAAGTCATGAGGGAAAAGAAGGATTTCAAAAACAAGAAAAAGGGACATCAAGATGTAGTGAATGACCCACATAAATACAATGAGGTCTGCACAATGTGAGGAAAAGGTCATGGACTGGAACATAGAGTTCATGAAGGGGAATAATACGAAATAAGGTTGGTAATATGGATTGCAACAGAATTATGAAGTACATTAAATACCAAGCTAAAATGTCTGTATATAACCTTACAGATAATGAGATAAACCACTGCATAATTTAAGCATGGGAGCAACATGGTCAGTGCAAGAGAAAAGTGGTTATTTCTAAATCCTACACTTGTGTAAGATTTAAATACAACTGGTAATTGCTGCATTTAGAATGAGGAGACCTAGGTTCATTTTTTTTAAATGATGGGGAAATCACCTAACTGCTCTGAACCTCAGTTTTCTCACCTGTAAACCTGAGATAATTCTACCCATCATTCTGAACAAATATGGTTGTGGTGAGGAAAGTGTTTTGTAAACTTTAAAATTTGATCCAAATGTGAGTCATTCTCATTATTATTTAGACTGCAAATGCATTCATGACAACTATAACTTACAATCACATTTATAAGAAATATGGAAGGTAATATGATATGATGGATTTGGAGTTAAAAGACGTGTTAAAATTTCAACTCAAATACTAATTACCTACGTTAATGAAGCAAGTCAGCACACCTCAATTTCTTCTGCAAAATGAGGAGCTGTTTTAGATAGTTTCTAAGGTGCCCTCCAGGGCAATATCCTATAATTTAAACCTATGATCATGTTCCCTCAGTGTCTTGTCTTGAAGCAACTATGAATGTTCTCTAGATCAGAAGCACTATTCTTTCTCTTCAACTAATGATGATGTGTTCCTTTTCTAATTTCTTTCCATAATGAATATAATTGAATTTTGTTTTATTGGTTAATTTTACTTCACCAATTCAAGAAAACTATTGTTTAACTCAAAACCTAGCCTACTGTTCATCTCGCTTTTTTATTCCATATCACAGACAGACATCCACTAATTTGTTCCTTGGAAGTTGGATAGTACAGCATTTTGGCTAAGAAGTTTTTATAGCAACAAACAGGTTCTCTTCCTTATTTTTAACATAGTTTAAAATATATGTGTCTGAAATAGAGCAAATAAGTTTTTAAGTGAATATTTTAAATAGATATTTTCACTGAAAAGGAAAAAGAAAACATTACAAAATATAATTAAAAGCTACTTACTCATGTAGTTTGAGAAGGACAATGTTATTTATGAATGCCCAGAGAAAGGCACCCTGGATGGTGAAGGAACTATTAAAAATACAGCCATGTCACATAAATACATTGACGAAGTACAAATATATGCATTAAAAAGTGAGCAATAGGACAGGACAAATGATAACAGATCACACATTTCAGTTGACCTTTAAATTCACCTCATGTTTAATCAGCAGAAGGAAAGATGCACAGCTCCAGGCCAGTTCCATCGCAGAACTATGGAGATGAAGATTTGGGAAACAATATGAGCCTCATGGAACTAGTAAACTGAATGTGGAGACAGAGACAGCTGTCACAAAGGAAGGGGTCAGGACTCCAGTATCAAAATTGGGGTGATCAAGTATTAGAACTGTCAAGATAGATGTTGTATTATATTATTAGGTTTAAAAATATGGGCCTGAAGGTGGTAATATATATCACTTTTCTACTCTTGCCTTCTCTCATGTGAGTGTGAATGCTTTCCCTCTGTTTACCTTTATTGGTTTTAAACTTATACTTTTTTTTTCTTTAGGAACATCCTTAACCATAAATCTTTGTGAGTCTGGGCTTATTTATTGGTAATGGAGTTGGAAGGAAGGGGGTTTGTGAGTGAATATCCTTAGAGAAAGAAAGATCTGACACAGGTATTTTGAAATAGTACTGTCACTGTGTAAATTCAATCTGTAAAGGAGAAGATCTTTCCCACCCATTTGAATAGGCTTCAGGGGGGCTCTCAGGGTTCTAGGGGGAGTAGCAAAGACTGGAGCAAATGGTAGGCACCTGAGTTCTGGTAGCTCAGATGACGTTTTAGTTGATGGGATGACTTCTGACAACTATATAACAGGAGAAAACACAGCTTGGAGATTGAGAAGTAGTGGAGGCAGGAGAAGCAGCAGCAGCGGCAGCAGCAGAAGCAACGGTGGTAGCAGCAGGTGCTAATGGAACAGGACTGAACCTCATGCAGACTGGAGAGTGCTGATTAAGTGCTTGAGGCCAGCGGACAATCTTCTTACTGGAGCACCCTAGCATTGGGGGGAAGCACCAGTATGACTTGGCTTGCTGCCATAATATTTTTCTGTAACCTCCTGGTCACTATTGTGAAATGGGCATATTGGTTTTGGAAGGCTCTTGCCAGGACATAGAATTAGGAACACTGGTCTGTGGGTCTGCTACTGTGGAGCTTTAATAAATGCTTTAACTCCTCTGCCTTCTACTTAGAGAATTCCTTATATCCTGCAATTCTGGACCATTCAGGCATATTGAAAATCAGGCATGATTTTCTTTGAAATCATGAATTCCGCCTTAATGATATACACTGCTTAGAGAGTTGGCACTAAAAACAGATTTTAAAAAAGAAACTAATAAATGTTTTATACAATTTCCTAGAATAGAGAATGAGTGTTTGCACTGGGAAAATCATCTGGTCAATGACTTGGTAGTGGAAGGAGTAGAGGGGAAGAAGAGGTGGCAAATATAAATGATAGAACAGGGGTTGGGGCCAAGATGGTAGAGTAAAGGCAGGGACTCACCTGAGCTCTACTCCAAAACCCTCCAAATACCTTTCAAAAATTACTCAAGGTGGGGCTGAGCCAAAATAGCAGAGTGAAAGCAAAGACATACCCAAACTCTCTCACTAATTCTTTCAGATACCTCTTAAAAAGAGAATCTGAATAAATTTGAGAAAGGTAAAATTTACTAGGACACAAAGTGTGGCAGATTTCCAACCCAGGAGAGTTCAGAAAGTCGATGGGAGGGATCTGTTGCATCAGGCTGAGAATATAAAACACGTGGAACTACACCTGACCATAACAGAACAGGAGCAGGCCAAGTCCCCAGGCTGTGGTGGCAATCCCAGGCCTCTCAGCACAAGATGGGAGCCTCTCAGAACTGGATGAAACAGAAGTACAGAACATGTAGGAGCAGCAGCAACATCTACTGTGAGGCTATCAGTTTGAAACTCAATTTATTGAACTTCCAGAAGCCATGATGACCAAGAAAGTGCTCTCATCCCTCCCTTGAATAACACAGAGAATACTGCACTAGGAAAAACCGTGGAATAGAAGAGCCAGAAGTAGAGGCACAGCAGTCTTTTAGCTTGGGAAGCTAAGGAGATGGCCCTTCTTGAAGTGCAGGAAGGGAGGTGTCTCAGCAAGCCTCACCTCAGCAGACCATTGGTAGTTCCTGAGCCCTGGGGGGTGAAGTTGGCAAGTGCCAACACTAGGACCCTCAGCATGTGCTTGCACAGCTAGGGGAATTGGCAGACATCAGGGCAGACTGATGACTGAGACCACCATGCTATATAGTGCAGCCCTAGGACAATAGATTTCAAGCAGTCACACCACCCCTCCCCCACACCTCATGCTGCAAATTTCAGTATAGCCCCAGAGAAACTCAAAGACTTCACCAACCTCAACCTTGGTACATACCAGCCAGCTCCAGCTCAGCACTAGCTGAGCTGCAGGATTTTATAGCTTCTAGCTGAAAAAATCAGAGGCCGCAGCACACAAAGCCCGTAACTAAGCCCCAAGCTGCCAACGCAAGAAGCTTGGGACAGAGCCACTGGGTCCCAGAAGCAGAGATCCACTTTAAAAGTCAGGGAAAAGGCAACCACCATAAAGAAGCAAACTAGAAAAAATTTTTAAAATACCATTAAATCATATTATGGGGACAGAGAAGGTCAAAATATAAATTCAGAAGAGGACAGCATTGATACTACAACCACATCTGAAAGCACAAAAGGTCATATGATCTGGTCTCAAGTCTAAAAAGCATTCCTGAAAGAGTTCAGGGAGGATTTTAAAAGGCAAATTAGAGAATTAAAAGAAAAATTAGGGAATCTAACAGGTAAAATAACTCTTTGTAAAGTAAAATTGGCCAAATGGAAAGAGAGATGCAGAAGCTATCTGAAGAAAACAATTTGTTAAAAAAAATTGGGCAAGCAGAAGCTAATGATTCAATGAAGCATCAAGAATCAGTCAAACAAAACCTAAAAATGAAAAAAAAAATAGAAGAACATATAAAATATATCATCAGAAAGATAACTGGCCTGGAAAATAGATGCAGGAGACATAATCTAAGAATTATTGGTTTACCAGAAAGCCATGATGAAAAAAGAGCTAGGACATTATTTTCCAAGAAATCATCAAGGAAAACTGTCCCAAGCTCCTAGAATCAGAGGACAAAATAGTCATGGAAAGAATCCACCAAACACCGACTTAAAGAGATCCCAAATTGAAGATGACAAGGAATATTCTAGCCAAATTCCAGAATTATCAGGTCAAGGAGAAGATACTGCAAGCAGCCAGAAAAAAAAAAAAACAATTCAAATATAGTGGAAGTACAGTTAGGATCACACAGGGCCTTGCAGCTTCTACATTAAAAGATTGGAGGAATCGGAATATGATATTCTGAAAGGCCAAGGAGCTTGGACTACAACCAAGCAACTACCAAGCAAAATTGAGCATAACCTTTCAGGCAAGGAGATGGATACTCACTGAAATAAGGGAATTCCAGACCTTCCTTATCAAAAGGCCAGAGCTCAATGGAAAATTTAATCTTCAAATACAAGACTCAAGAGACACATAAAAGGTAAAGAAGGGGAAAAAAGAAAAAAAAACCTTGTTATTCAACAAATGAAAATTGTTTACATCCCTATATGGGAGGACAATATTTGTTAATCTTGAGAAAGGTATAGTTAGTATGACATCTAAAAGGGATAAAATAGTCAGAGGATGTGGGTATAAATTAACTGATGTCATGATACAAAACAAATTAACAGATGTAAAGGGATTGTAATGGGAAAAGAGGTAAGGCTGAGGCAGAAAAGAGTAAATTATATCACATGAAGAGGAACAAAAACATATTATAGTAGAGGGAAAGAGGGGAGGGAAAACAGCAGTGTTTGAGCTCTACTCTCTTTGGGTTGGTTCAGAGAGGTAATAACATACTCTGTTAAGTAGAGAAATCAAAGTTATCCTACAGACAGTAGGAGGGAAAAGAGGAAAGCATAAGGGTGGGGGGGTTAAAAGAAAGAAGTAGTGAGGGAAAAGGTTAAGATGGGGGGGACTGACAGTGAGCAAATATTGAGGAAGGCAGTGGTCAAAAGTAAAACTCTTTTGAGGAGGGGAAGGGAGAAGGAAGAAATAAACAAGGAGGGAAATAGGTTGGAAAAAAACAAATAGATAATAATCATAACTGTGAATGTGAATAGGATGAACTCTGCATAAAACAGAGGCAGATAACAGAATGGATTAAAAACAATAATCCTACAATATGTTGTTTACAAGAATCACATTTGAAACAGGGAGATACAGGGTAAAGGTAAAAGGCTGGAGTAGAATATTTTATGCTTCAGTTGAAGTAAAAAAAAAAATCAGGGATAGAAATCCTAATCTTAGACAAAGCAAAAGCAAAGAAAGACCTAATTAAAAGAAATAAAGAAGGAAACTATATCTTGCTTAAAGGCACCATAGTCAATGGAGCAATATCATTACTTGACATATATCACCAAGTAGTATATCATCCAGATTCTTAAAGGAGAAGTTAAGGTAGTTACAGGAAGAAATAGAGAGTGAAACTATACTAGTGGTGGACCTCAGCCTTCCCCTCTCTGAACTTGATAAATCTAACCTCAAAATAAACAAGAAAGAAGTTAAGAAGGTGAATAGAATTTTAGAAATGGTAAATACGACAACTCTCTGGAGAAAACTGCATGGGGATAGATAGGAATGTACCTTTTTCTCAGGAGTAAATGGCACACACATAAAAATTGACCATGTACTAGGGCATAAAGATCTCCCAATACAGTGCAGAAAGGTAAAAATAGTCAATGCACCCTTTTCAGACCATGATGCAGTAAAAATTATTTGTAATAAAGGACCATGGAAAGATAGATGAAAAATTAATTAGAAACTAAATAATCTAATCTTAAAGAATGAATGGGTAAAACAACAAATCATAGAAACAATCAATAACTTCATTCAAGAAAATGATAACAATGAGAGAACATGTCAAAACTTATGGGATGCAGTGAAAGCAGTTCTTAGGGGAAGTTTTACATCTCTAATTGCTTACATAAAGAAAATAGAGAAAAAGGAGATCAATGAATTGGGCATGTAACTGAAAAAGCTAGAAAAATAACAAATTAAAAATCCCCAATTAAATACCAAATTAGAAATATTGAAAATTAAAGGAGAGATTAATAAAATTTAAATCAAGAAAAAAAATTGAACTAATAAATAAAACTAAGAGCTGATTTTATGAAAAAAAAAATTGGTAAACCTTTGGTCAATTTGATTTAAAAAGAAGAAAACCAAATTACTGGTATCAAAAATGAAAAGGGTGAATTCACCTCCAATGAAGAGGAAATTAAAACAATAATTAGGAATTATTTTGCCTAATTGTATGCCCATAAATTTAATAATCTTAGGGAAATGGATGAATATTTACAAAAATATAAATGGAGATTGGAAAAGGAGATATCCCCAAGAGAACTTTATTTGGACTTTTTTGTTTGTGTTGAGACTTCTCTGATTAAAGCATGGCAATACCTGAGGGTACTCAGAGGAAGCCTGCAATGGCAGTATGTGGAGAAGGACTCATTCTCAAGAAGGATTTTATCTAGACACTCTGTATTTACTAAAGAAGATTGTAACTGTTGTAGCAAAAAAAAAAAAAAGTGAGTGAGCCCCGGATGTAAATGTGGATGTGGATTTATTCAAGCACATGACTGTTCAGAATAATGACTCAAATCAAACAGCCTCAAGCAGGGGTAGAGACAGGGTACTTAAAGGGAAAGAACACAATTTGATTTCCATGGAGATGGGAACAAAAGCATTGGGACAAGCTGAGGCAGGATTATTTCCATGGAGAAGGGAACACAAGCAGTGCGGTCCATGAAGATGGGAGTATAAACAGTGGGGTCCGTGGAGATGGGAGTAAAAACAGTGGGGTGAGCTGGGGCAAGATGGAAAAACTGGAGGGGGGGCAGGGCATAACATTCCCCACTTTTTTTTCAGTGTGTCAACTCCTGGACACATTCTCAGGGGATCTGTCACAAGAATCAGGAGGATTGGGATTTGCAAATCGGTAATGGAGATCCCTAATCAATAGCAGTTTAACAGAGTTTATGCAGGACTTGACAAATTCCAGAAAACAATTAATGAGGCAGGGGACCACAACCAGAGCTATAATGAGCAGAAGGCAGGGGCCAGCCAGGGTCATCACCAAGGTAGTGAGCCAAGGGGTTGTACGGAACAGGGACTGATACCAGTTCTCAGAGTTTTCCAGCTCCCTTTGTCTACTGGCAACATTTTGGAGTACCAACCTCAGGCTTTCCCGCACCACCCCAGAGTTGTTAGCATCGAAACAACAAGCCTCTCCCAGGGCCATGCATAGGCCACCCTGCTTGAGAAAAAGAAGGTCAAGGCCTCTGTGGTTCTGGAGGGCCAACTCCGCCAATGAGTCCACTAGTTTTCCTAGGACTGAGATGGACTGCTCTATGTGGGAGAGGTCAGTGTTTAACCTGTGCACTTAAGGCTTTATAGTTGAGGTCCCCTTTGACTAGGGCTGCTGTTCCAGTGGCAGTGGAGCCCACAAGCCCCAGGCCCACTAAGTTGGGACGAGGAGTGGTATTGCTCATCTTTGATGGTAACTTGGTTGCCCTTTGGGGGAAAAATAGCGCCAGCCTTCCTCACTCGGGAGGAGGGAGACCCGGGGAATTATGGCCACCCAGCTGCACAGGGGGCCCTCCGGGTGTTGTTGGTGTCTGAGGAACACAGTAGCAGAGACACACTGGGTAAGGCCATTGTGACACACACACCAGGCTCCTGGAGGGGCTGGGAAGTAGTCTGAGCTGGAGGCCTGAATCTCCTGAGTTTGTTTGCAAATGGAGCCATACTGAGAACTGGATAAAGTGGTGTTAGATGATGTAAGGCAAAGGCCTGTTCCCTGCACATCCCCAAGGGTGAGCCATTGTTGGTTCCACTCGCAGTTCTCCGTGTTGGAGGTAAGGGTGACGGAGACATTTCGTATCACCACTACATAGTAAGGAGGCTGGGGCTTAACATAGATCCAACAATTTTTGCCCAGGATGTGGTTAGAGCTGTTACGTGTCTTATGAACAGCCAATAAAAGGGCAAGCAAGGAAACCTGATAGGTGTGGGATTCCTGAGTAATAGGTGTTGGAGCAGGGATGGCTAGGTTCCCTAATGGGGCAGGGATGGCCAGGTCCCCTAACGGGCCAATGAGATGGGGACCTGGTAAAGGCTTCTTGGTCACAGTCAGGGTTAGCGTCTCTCCCACGTGTGGCAACCCCATGCTCTCCCAAGGGATAATAATGAGTCCCACATTGGAACTCTCCAGGCAGGGTCGAAAGGGTTTAGGACAATAAGATCGAGTTTGGGGTAACAGGGGTTGGACTTGATTGTACGGATATGGTGTAACGGGTCTGATCCCCGAATGCTGCCTGCTGGGATGCACAGGGAGTCACTAGGGTCAGTTGAGGGGAGGTTGTAGGCTGTGATACAAGGGCAGGCACATGTGGTTGGGCATCCTGAAGTAGAACAGAGCAGGTAGCCTGCATCTGCTGGTGGGCCCTCAAAAAGGGTATTGAGGGGGAGATGTATGTCTTCGTGACTTTGGAAAGTCCAGGATTGTTCATTCCCTGTAGTTATTCTTAGCTTGGGGGCATGGGGATTGCGAGGTACCACACAAGGGGTTTATAGGAAGATTAAGAAGGGGATCAGAACAGTCTTAGCTTTAGGGGGTTCTGGAGGGGCTCTGCCTTCCATTGTGCCCATGTAGCTGCTTTCACATGGCTGTGGTGGAGCCAGACAGGAATGAGTTAACCTTGATTGCAGATGAAGTGGTCAGGATGACAGTGTAAGGGCCCTTCCACTTAGGCTCGAGACCAGAGGCTGTATGTTTTCGGACTAGGACAGAGTCCCCAGGATGGAAGCGGTGGAGGTGGTCAGAAGTTGGAGTAGGCAGGGCTTCCTGGACAGATTTATGAAGCTGAGACTGGGTATGTTGCAGACCCTGTAGGAACTTAATGAAGGAAGTGTTAATAGGAGGGGGCTGCCCAAAAAGAATTTCAAAGGGGTCAAACCTAGTTTATTAGGGTTGCATCAGCTGCGGAGCAGGTTGGGAGGGAGCTGAGTGACCCAGTTCTCCTGAAACTCTTTAAGGGTGCGGTTTGCTCATTCAACCTGATAGGATCTCTGGGGCTGTGGGAACAACACAATTTCCATTCCACCCTGAAAGCTCTGGACACACCCTGAGAAATTTTGGCAACAAAACTAGGGCCACTATCTGAGCCAATGCTAAGGGGAAGGCCTAAATGGGGGATCAGTTCATTCGAGAGTTTCTTTACAACCATCAGGGCTGCCTCTTTCTTCAGCAAAGACCAAGAGACTTTTAAAACCTGCTTCTGGTGGTTTGACAGTAAAATCTACTTCCCAATGTTCCCCTGGTTGTGCTCTCCACAGCCTTACCCCCAGTGGAGCTGTCTCTGCCTGTTTTGCGTTCACTTGGGCGCAGGATGCGCATCTGGTGACTGTGCTGGTAAGGATGTTATCCAGGTGGGGGATGTAATTTCTGTCCCTGAGTAGCTCCACCCCAGGGGTGTGATCTGATGGAGTCTTCCCAACCAATCCCTTCCCAAGACCTCAGGAACAAAAGTTTAGCCATCTCCCAAAACCCACCACCCGGACTCCTTCTTCTCCCCCTTTTTTTTCTTTTGACCACGCAGGAATCATCCGAGGGTGAATGGGGGGAGGAGGGGTGGCAGAGGGGAGGGAGTCTGAAACAAGAAGAAAGGAGTGGGGTGCTTCCGAGAGGGATGCTGCCCAAGCCGTGGCATTGGCTGCGCAGTTGCCAATTGCTTCAGAGGAGTCGTCAAGTTGATGGCTTGTACAGTGGATGAGAGAAACTTGAGAGGGGAGCCAAATAGAGTCTAGGAGGGCGAGGATCTCCCCTTTGTTTCTGATTGTCTTACCGGAAGATGTGAGGGGGCCCCGTTCTTTGTAAATAGGCAGAAAAGAGAGTGGCAGGGTTAAGGCTGATCTGTCTAAAAAATAATAAAGGGCTTAGTGATGTCAGGGAGAGCAAAGGCAGGGGCAGAGGCGAGGGCCCTTTTCAGGGAGTCAAAGGAGTTTTTGTTCCACAGGGGTCCAGACTAGAGGGCCAGACCCAGCAGTAGCAGAGTAAAGGGGTTTAGCAAGGTCAGCAAACCCAAGGATCCAGCAGTTCACCGACCTGTTTCTTGGTAGTAGGAACAGGAATGTTTAGGATGGCCTGGATACGAGCTTGAGAGAGAGGGATTTCTGGCCTCAAGGCAGTACCCAAGGTAGAAAACAGCGGTGTAACAGATCTGCATGGTAGCTGAGGGAATTTAAAAGAGACAGGAGAGACTGAGTAGCTTGAATGCAACCATCCTCAGTGGATGTAGCTAACAAGAGATCATTAACATGCTGAATGAGGGAGCAAGAAGGGTTAGATTCCTCGAAAGGCAAGAGATTCCAGTGGAGGGCTTCATCAAAGAGGGTGGGGGAATTTTTGAAACCCTGAGGCAACTTTGTCCAGGTCAGCTGGCCAGAGAAGGCCGAAGAAGGGTCGACCCTGGTAAAAGCAAAAGGGGCTGACTTGCAGGAGGCAAAGGAATGGAGAAGAAAGAGCCCTTAAGGCCCAAGACAGTGTAAGCAGTATGGGTGGGTGGCAAGAGCCTGAGGAGGGTGTAAGGATGGCTTATTGACCTCCTGAGGATCTTGCACTGCCCAAAAGTCAGAAGTGACAGGCTTTCTACAGGAAGCAGAGGGGTGTTCCAGGGGGACCAGCATGGGACAAGGATGCCAGCCTCTTTGAGGCGGGAAATATGGAGAGCTACTGAGGAAAGAGAACGAATCTGTCTGGAGGCTAGAAAAGCAGTTTTGGGTCCTGGGGGAGGGTCACTGGAGGAGAGAAAAGCGTAGAGCTATGCCCCTGTGGGCTTCAGAAGACATGGAATACTGACAAATAGAAACTGGAGAGGCCATGGCTAGAAGCCAGGAGGGTTAGATTCGGCCCAAACCCCAGGGACCAGGGAAAAAAATTCGGTCCAGGTGGGGACTGGCTAGAGTTGACTCAGTGGGCTCATGAAGGAGGAACTCAGCACAAGAAAGGCAGGTAGGGAGGGGAGGGCATCAGGAAGGGAGGTCAAGGCTAGCTCCAGGGAGGCTGACTCATCTTGGTCTTTGGGTATCACAACTTGGCAATAATAGCAGTTTCTGACAAATACCTTTTTTTTTTAAATCTTTTACCTGGACCTCATAATCAAATTTTAATTTTTAAAAGAATATCCTAAAAGCCAATTATTAAAAATTAGTCCTACTGAATTTAAAAGCCAAGTTCAGAGGTCAGATAGTTTCTGACTCCACTGTTCTTTCTCTTTCAGTAAAACTTCCACTTCCAGGCTTTTCCCAACTTATTGTACAAATAGGGATCCCGGTACTGCTGCTACAAAACCTGGAAGTTTATAACTTCTTAAATTAAACTTCTTTAAAAGACACGGTCATATAAAATGACTTAACAGTTTCCTAATCCCTTCATTATTTTAACAGTACAATTGTCAATCTAACAACACTTAGAGAAATTGTTTCTCTAAAAATACAGATGAACTTAACAGTTGTTACCAAGCAATATGACAAAATTGTGGAAGTACAACACCATAAACAGATGTCATGTATTTAAACCTTTTAAAATCATAATTAATTGATTACCAATCTAGCTGGATGTATTTTCATCTTCATCTTATGACCATTGACATAAACTTCACATCTGAGAAAATTCACATGTCAAGCAATTCTATTTAACTTGAATGTTTGTTTTTGCCAATCAATATGTTAAATACTTTTACAATTAAGAATACTATTACAATTTGGAATCACCTGTTATAACCAGGTCAGTTTAAAGTGACATACTGGACCAATATTCATGTTAAATTTAGTAGAACCTACTCACAGATCTAGTCCAAAGTTTGGGTGGACATAATCCCTTCCATCTCTTTATCACTTCATCTTTTGGATTTTTTTAACTCAGGCTATCAAGCCTTTTACTCTAAGCTGCTTGCTCAAGATTTTTAATTTACTAATCGTCCACTTTTATCACAGTCTCTCTTTTCCTTTGCCCATAAACTTTAGTGACAAGCAGTAAAATGAACTCTAATTTATCTTAAACATTAAATTAGGAATGACTTCTTCACTTTTCACATTTAGTTCACTTCTTTTTCTGGTTGGGTCCCATTATACAAAAACCTATTCTCCTTTATATAGGCAGAAAAGGGGTTAAAATACTTCTCTAGCTATGTCCCTTTTGATCTAAGTGAAGAGTTAACCCTTCCTTATCTTGAAACATTTTTTAGTGCAAAGAAGTTCAAAGGAACTTTTCCCATGTACCTTTAAGTTTTTCTCCTGAGCGGTTACCTTTAAGTCTTCCTCTTGCTCAGATAACTCCGCTTTTTTTGAGCAGACGTTATGCCAGAGCCCTGAGAACTCAGTCTTAACACTTCCCAGACTTTCTTTTCTCACATACCCTGCTTTCTCCCATCTTCAGCATAAATCAATCTCCCCCCCACAACTTGACTTTAACTTGTGGGTATTTCTCCTTATGATGGTAAATTTTAACCAGACTACAGACACATAGCCTGCTCTGCTCCCTCATCAGGAATGCCAGTGTGATAGGGAGGGGCAAGGGAGGAGTTTACTGCCCACTGCTGCAGTGGCTGACTGCTGTTGCTGATTCACAGACACACACACGCACAGATACAAACAGACAGACAAAAACACACAAACACAAAACAGAGAGACACCCCGGGACAGATACCACAAACCAGAACGGGCGGAAGCTAGACATCTCTAGCATGCCCGGGAGATTGGTGCTTTTTCAGAAGGGAGGGTCTGTCAGACTAATCAGGTCTGTCTCCCCCCATTACTGACCACTTAAGCCTCATCTGGCCCTGAATCTCCACCAGAACCAGAAGGGAATTCCCAACAGAAACCAGAAACCAGACACCTGACTTAACTTGCCTCTGGGGCTCTGAAACGTCTCAGAGACCAGCCCCCCTAGAGGTCTGGATCCACAAAGGTCCCAATTGAGGGCAGGTTGGTGTCGGGGGGTGGGTTACTTCTCTTCCCTCTCGAGCTCTGGTGGTCTGGAACGTCTGGCTTAAAGTCAATTATTAACGTCTCAGAGGCCAGCTCCCCTTAGATGTCAGGACGAGGAGACACCCACTACCCGAGGACAAGACCCTGGCCCAGGTCTCAGGGGGTGCCACAGGCCACCCCCAAATCTCTCTGGGGCCTCCAGAAATGCTATCCTGAAAAAAGCAAGTGAGACCCAGATATAAATTTGGATGTGGATTTATTCAAGCTCGACCATTCAGAATAATGACTCAAATCAAACAGCCCTGAGCAGGGGTAGAGACAGGGTACTAAAAGGGAAAGAACACAATTTGATTTCTGTGGAGATGGGAACACAAACAGTGGGACAAGCTGAGGCAGGATTATTTCCGTGGAGAAAGGAACACAAACAGTGGGGTCCGCGGAAATGGGAGTACAAACAGTGGGGTTCATGGAGATGGGAGTAAAAACAGTGGGGTGAGCTGGGGCAAGATGGAGACACCAGAGTGGGGCAGGGCAGGGCATAACAGTAACAACACAAACCAGTCTATCCATAGTAATATATACATAGTTATTGGAAAGGCACCAACATCTGGGTTTTTTTCAAAGGTTAGGGGCTCCTAAGCAATGGCTACCCAGAGTCTTGTCTGATCAAATCACACAACACTCTTCCAGTTTATATACTTCTGATTTTATATACCCTATTCAGGGCGAAAGGGCATCACAACCATGCTACTCAAACCTATGTTAACTAGGCTTTCTTGTTTCTTAAGCAGATCATCAAAGGCTCCCAATTTAATCAAAGAAACAAAGGCCAGACTCATCAGGGCACTTGATTACAACAATGCTCCAAAAGAGAAAAGAGTAAAAATAAGTCGCACCCTAATTGCCAAAAACCCTGGCACTTTACATACCAAGCTGATTTAAATATTAAAAATAAAAAAATATTTACTTGGGGAAAAGCTGTTGAAAAATATGGCAGAATTTTTACTGCTCTTGGAAATGGCAAAGCTGATTGATTGCTGAGGGACTGCTGAATTTTTACTGACTTAATTCAGAAGCTCCTGACAAGGTGACAGAGGTAGCATAGGGGACTAACTTTTATGCTTTTTAATACTTAACTAGTAAAATTATTTTGGGGGGTTTTATGGTCCATAAATGCATGTTACATATCAGAGTTAAAACCTATTGCCAGGCTTAATTTAGGCCTTTAATATATCATGGAACTGGTCATGGAGGGAATTCATTTTATGCTTCAATGCACAACATCCACTTTATCTAACTAAAAAGGGTTAAAAGGTGATCCTGATCTGGAACCTCCAAACTATTCACCTGATTTAGCAAGAGCAAATCAACTGCAAATGCCCATTTCATGGAATTCTATAATTGAAAATAAATAGCCGTCATTACCTCACATGCTCAATTGCCATTTTTCTGTAGATTTCTTATCTTGCTTTTTAATTTCTTTTGCAACTCTCTAAATCTCATTATTCAAAGCACCACGCTTCACTCTCTGCCAATCCCAAACTTGCACTCAATCTAGATGACTAGTATACTTGGGGCAGGGGTAATGATAGCGTAGGATCGCAAGTCTTTCATCACTAATTCTAATTCTAACTAATGATTGTGTCACATGTCACATCTATTTTCTATCTTTATGCTCCTAATTTCTGTATGTATTTATCTCATCTTTTTTTAAGTAAGCATATCCAACCAATACCTTGGAAAGGTAGATATTCTAGTCCTAATATTTTATGATAATATCTAATCAGGTTATTTATCAATTTAAAATTGTTGTAGAAATTTGGGGAAGTTGTGGACATTTACTGTAGAAATTAGTCATTTTTGCCTAATTTCTGCCAGAGTTCTTTCCATATTTCCCAAGCTGTACTCATCATGTAAATGTTTTATTTATAGGTAGTTTGTGTTTTTGGTATCAAACAAAAAGTTTTGAGTGTGATATTTTTTCCTGATTTTCTCTTGAATAGCCAGTTTCATTGATCTTTTTAATGAAATAGTATCCAGTGGCTTTGGTGATTTCTTTTTTATTTTTAAATTTAGCTTGATATCTGGAAACACTGTTCCTTGTCATTATTTTTTTATTCATTATCTCACTTGATAATCCTAAATAATTTTTTCCTCCAAGTGGATTTTGCTATTGCTTTGTCTAGAACTGTAAAATGCACCTTAGGTAAATTGATTGGTATAGCAATGAATATGGAAATTAACTTTGGTAGTATTGTCACTTGTATTAAATTTGTCAAAGCAACTATGAGAGAGCAGAACCAAGATGGTGGAGTAAAAGCAGTGATTTCCTTAAGCTCTCCCCAAATGCCTCCATATTAATGTAAAAAAATAACTCTACACAAATTCTAGAGCTATAGAACCCACAAAATGACAGAATGAAACAAGTCTCCTGACCAAAACAGCCTGGAAAGTTGATGGGAATCTCTATCACATACTGCTGGGACCACAGTGCAGCCCATGGTGAGCCATACCAGCACAGACTGGGCTAGAGCAGACAGAGCTAGAACAGGACTCAAGGCATTGAATCACTGGCAACTGGGGTGATTTCCAGACTTCTCAACCCACAAATGCCAAAGGCAACTTAGCAGGTCAATGGGTGACAAAAAAGCATGGTCAGGCCCTAGCCCTGGAGTGATGGAAATAGCTGCAGCAACAGTGGCAGCAGCACCAGGTGTTCCCAGAGCTTCTGGTCCACAGAAGGTGAGGGCATAAAGTGGCTGAGCAGAGTGGGAGTGCAGGGATGTCTTTGCTGGTGCTGAGGCAGGATTCTCTTGCTTTACCCTGCTTGGATCTATGTCACAGTCCTGGGTGGCAGTCCTGGGGGGAGGAGGAGCACTGGTGTGGCAAAACTTGTGGCTGTGGTGGAGAGGGATTCCTCCTCACACTTCCAACCCAGAAAAGAGGGTGTTTGGTCACTCACAGACTAAAGGACAGGCCAAAAGAGGAGTAAACACCTTTCCTTGCATTTTACTACAGCAGGACTGAAAATTTACAGATGCCTAGAAGTAGCTCTGAAAACTGCTGTGCAAAACCCCTGAAGTTTGGGACAGAGCACCCTCCACACTAGAAGCAGAGTCATACTTTGACAAAGAGCTTAAAAGTCAAGAAATTGGCTGGGAAAATGAGCAGACAGCATAAAAAAACCTCAGACTATAGAATCTTACTTTGATGACAAACAAGATCAAAACATACAGCCAAAAGAAGACAACAAAGTCAAAGATCCTACATCAAAAGCCTCCAAAAATGTGAATTGGTCACAGGCTATGGAAGAGCTCAAAAAGTATTTTTAAAATCAGGTAAGAGAAGTAGAGGAAAAATTGGGGAAAGAAATGATGCAAGAAAACCATGAACAATGAGTTAACAGCTTGCTATAGGAGACCTCAAAAAATACTGAAGGAAATAGCACCTTAAAAAGTAGACTAACCCAAATGGCAAAAGAGCTCTAAAAAACCAATGAAGAGAAGAATGACTTAAAAGGCAGAATTGGCCAAATGGAAAAGGAGTCCAAAAGATCACTGAAGAAAATAATTCCTTAAAAAATAGAATGGAGCAAATGGAAGCTAAAGTCTTCACGAGACATCAAGAAAGTATAAAACAGAATGAAAAGGATGAAAAAAATAGAAGACCATGTGAAATATCTCATTGGAAAAACCACTGACCTGGGAAATAGGTCCAGGAGAAATAATTTTTTTTCTTATTTTTTTTACTTTTTTTTTATTTTTAGTTTACAACACACAGTTCTACATAATTTTGAGATCCAGATTTTCTCCCCTCCCTCCCCCTTCCTCCCCAAGATGGCATGGAATCTCATATAACTACCATGTATAACTTCGCATTGAATCAATTTATACTCTAGTCAAGTTGTGCAGAAGAATTATGACCAATGGAGTGAATCATGAGAAGGAAGAGACAGAACCAAAAAAAAAAAAAAAGAGAGAAGAAAAAAAGAGAGCATGAAGTGCACCTCAATCTGCATTCAAACTTCATAGTTCTTTCTCTGGATGAACACAGCATTCTCCATCGTGAGTCCCCTGGAGTTGTCCTTGCACCTTACGTTGCTGAGAAGAGCGGAGTATGTCAGGGTTGGTCCTCACAGAATCCATATATCTGTGGTTGTGTACAATGTTCTCCTGGCTCTGCTCCGCTCACTCAGCATTACATCGTGTAGGTTTTTCCAGATTGTTACGAAGTCCGTATCATCCCCATTTCTTATGGCACAATAGTATTCCATTAGCTTCATATACCACAACTTGTTCAGCCATTCCCCAATTGATGGGCATCCCTTTGATTTCCATTTCTTGGCTACCACAAAAAGAGCTGCTATAAATATCCTTGTACATATGGGTACTTTTCCGCTTGTGTGATTTCTTTGGGATACAACCCTAGAAGTGGTATTGCTGGGTCAAAGGGTATGAACATTTTTATAGCCCTTTGGGCATAGTTCCAAATTGCTCTCCAAAATGGCTGCATCAGCTCACAACTCCACCAGCAATGTAACAATATTCCAATTTTGCCGCATCTTCTAAAGCATTGGTCATCCTCCTGTTTTGTTATTTTAGCCAATCTGACAGGAGAGATGTGGTATCTGAGAGTTGTTTTGATTTGCATTTCTCTAATCAGTAGAGATCCAGAGCACTTTTTCATATGCCTATAGATAGCTTTAATTTCTTCCTCTGAAAACTGCCTGTTCATATCCTTTGACCATTTCTCAATTGGGGAATGGCTTGAGTTCCTATATATTTGGCTCAGTTCCCTGTATATTTTAGAAATGAGGCCTTTATCAGAGATACTAGTTGCAAAGATTTTCTCCCAATTTTCTGCTTCTCTCCTAATTTTTGTTGCATTGGCTTTTTTTTGTACAAAAACCTTTCAATTTAACATAATCAAAATTATCTATTTTGCATTTTGCAGTGCTCTCTCTTGTGGGGTCATGAATTCTTTACTTTTCCATAAATCTGATAAGTAAACTATTCCTTGCTTTCCCAAATTACTTATAGTATCAGATTTTACTACTAAATCATGAACCCATTTTGACTTTGTTTTGGTATATGGTGTGAGATATTGGTCTATGCCCAGTTTCTGCCCTACCATTTTCCAATTTCCCCCACAGTTTTTGTGAAATAGTGAATTATTAGCCCAGAAGCTGGCCTCTTTGGGTTTATCAAAGTGTAGATTGCTAAACTTGTTGATTTCTCCTACTTGTGTACCTATCCTATTCCACTGATCCACACCCCTGTTTCTTAACCAGTACCAGGCAGTTTTGATGACTGCTGCTCTGTAGTACAGTTTAATATCTGGTATGGCTAGGCCACCTTCTCTAGCATTGCTTTTCATTAATACCCTAGATATTCTAGACCTCTTCTTTTTCCAGATGAATTTTGTTATTATTTTGCCCAGCTCAGTAAAGTAATTTTTTGGTAGTTCGATTGGTATGGCACTGAATAGATAGATTAATTTAGGTAAAATTGTCATTTTTATTATATTAGCTCGGCCTAACCATGAGCAACTGATATTTTTCCATTTATTTAGATCTGATTTTATTCGCGTGAAAAGTGTGTCATAGTTATGTTCATATAGGCCCTGGGTTTGTCTTGGAAAATAGACTCCCAAATATTTTATAGTGTCTATAGTAACTTTGAATGGAATTTCTCTTTCTATCTCTTGCTGTTGGGCTTTGTCAGTAATGTATAGGAATGCTGAGGATTTATGTGGGTTTATTTTATATCCTGCAACTTTGCTAAAGTTGTTTATTATTTCAAGTAGTTTTTTAATTAATTCTCTAGGGTTCTCTAAATAAATCATGATATCATCTGCAGAAAGTGATAATTTAGTTTCTTCTTTTCCTATTCTAATTCCTTCAATTTCTTTTTCTTCTCTTATTGCTACAGCTAATGTTTCTAGTACCAAATTGAATAATAGGGGTGATAATGGACATCCTTGTTTCACTTCTGATCTTATTGGGAATGCATCTAGCTTAACCCCATTACAAATAATGCTTGTCAATGGTTTTAGGTAGACACTATTTATAATTTTAAGGAAGGTTCCACTTATTCCTATGCTTTCTCGTGTTTTTAATAGGAATGGGTGTTGTACTTTGTCAAAGGCTTTTTCTGCATCTATTGAGATGATCATATGGTTTCTGCTGGTTTTGTTGTTGATATGGTCAATTATGCTAATAGTTTTCCTAATATTGAAGCAGCCTTGCATTCCCAGAATAAATCCTACCTGGTCATAGTGTATTATTCTCATGAGGAGTTGCTGCAATCTTTTTGCTAATATTTTATTTAAAATTTTTGCATCAATATTCATTAGAGAAATTGGTCTATAATTTTCTTTCTGTTTTGACTCTACCTGGTTTGGGTATTAGTACCATATTTGTGTCATAAAAAGAATTTGGTAGGATTCCTTCTTCACCTATTTTCCCAAATAGTCTACAAAGTATAGGAATTAGTTGTTCTTTAAATGTTTGATAGAATTCACATGTAAAACCATCTGGACCTGGAGATTTTTTCCTAGGGAGTTCATTGATGGCTTGCTCAATTTCTTTTTCTGAGATGGGGTTATTAAGAAATTTTACTTCCTTTTCTGTTAACCTTGGCAGTTTATGTTTTTGTAGATATTCATCCATATCTCTAAGGTTGTCAAATTTATGGGCATACAGTTGGGCAAAATAATTCCTAATTGTTGTTTTGATTTCCTCTTCATTAGTGGTGACCATACCCTTTTCATTTTTGATACTGGTAATTTGATTTTCTTTTTTCTTTTTTTTAATCAAATTGGCCAAAGGTTTATCAATTTTATTGGTTTTTTCATAAAACCAGCTCTTTGTTTTATTTATTAATTCAATAGTTTTCTTGGTTTCAATTTTATTAATCTCTCCTTTGATTTTCAGTATTTCTAATTTGGTATTTAATTGGGGGTTTTCAATTTGCTCTTTTTCTAGCTTTTTCAGCTGTGTGCCCAGATCATTGATCTCCTTTTTCCCTATTTTATTCATGTAGGTATTTAGGGATATAAAACTTCCCCTAACAACTGCTTTTGCTGCATCCCATAAGTTTTGGTATGTTGTTTGATTATTGTCATTCTCTTGAATGAAGTTATTAATTGTTCCTCTGATTTGTTCTTTGGCCCACTCACTCTTTAGAATTAAATTATTTAGTTTCCAATTAGTTTTTAGGTTATTTTTCCATGGTTTTTTATTAAAAGTGATTCTCATTGCATCATGATCTGAAAAGGATGCTTCGACTACTTCTGCTTTTCTGCACTGGATTGTGAGGTTTTTATGCCCTAGTACATGGTCAATTTTTGAGTATGTGCCATGTACTTTTGAGAAGAAAGTATATTCCTTTTAATCCCCATTCAATTTTCTCCAGAGGTCTATCATATGTGCCTTTTCTAAAATTCTGTTTACCTCCTTCACTTTTTTCTTATTTATTTTGAGGTTAGATTTATCAAGTTCAGAAAGGGGGAGGTTGAGATCTCCCAATATTATAGTTTTGCTGTCTATTTCTTCCTGTAACTCCCTTAACCTCTCCTCTAAGAATTTGTATGCCTTACCACTTGGTGTATATATGTTAAGCAATGATATTGCTTCATTGTTTATGGTGCCTTTTAGCAGGATGTAGTGTCCTTCCTTATCTCTTTTAATTAAATCTATCTTTACTTTTGCTTTGTCTGAGATTAGGATTGCTACACCGGCTTTTTTACTTTAGCTGAGGCACAATATATTTTACTCCAGCCTTTTACTTTTACCCTGTGTGTAACCCCCCGTTTCAAATGCGTTTCTTGTAAACAGCATATTGTAGGATTATGGTTTTTAATCCATTCTGTTATCTGCTTCTGTTTTATGAGAATGTTCATCCCCTGCATGTTCAGAGTTATGATTTCTATCTCTGTCTTTTTCTCCATCCTATTTCCCCTGTTTATGCTTTTATTTCTCCCTTTCCCCTTCTCCTCCTCAACAAAGTTTTGCTTTTGACCGCTGCCTTCTTCAGTTTACCCTCCCTCTTTATTCCCCTCCCTTATCTTACCATTTCCCACTTGCTATTTCTCCTCTCCCTTCTGACCACCCCCCTCCCTTTTCCCCCCTTCCCCTCCTACTTCCCGTAGCACAAATTAGATTTCTAAACTTATCAGGGTATGTTATTCCCTTCTTGAACTAGATCAGATGACAGTAAAGCTCAAATACTGCTCTTCTCCCTCCCTTCTTTCCCTCTACTATAATATGTTTTTGTGCCACTTCATTTGGTGTAATTTACCCTTTTCTACTACCTCCTTACCACTCCTCTCATAGCCCTCCCTTTATATCTCTTACTTATATTTTGTATCTTCACATCAGTTAATTTATACAGGCATTCACAACCTATGTATATCCCTTTCAATTATCAAAATAGCTGTACCATTCTCAAGACTGACTTATATATGTATACATATATACACATGCATACATGCGCGTATATATATACACACATATATACATATATACACATATACACACATATATATGCATATATATATATATATATACATACATATACATATACATATATAACATACATAAGATGATATAATCCCACATAAAGATGTAAACAACCTGCCCTTATTGGGTAATAAGGTTTGTGCTGTTTTTTTCCCCCAGGTTACCTTTTTATGTCTCACTTGAGTTTTGTATTTGGAGATCAAATTTTCCATTGAGTTCTGGCCTTTTCATCAGGAAGGTCTGGAATTCCCTTATTTCATTGAATGTCCATCGACTTGCCTGAAAAATTATGCTTAGTTTTGCTGGGTAGTTGATCCTTGGTTGTAGTCCCAGCTCCTTTGCCCTTTGGAATATCATATTCCAATTTCTCCTGTCTTTTAATGTGGAAGCTGAGAGATCCTGTGTGATCCTGACTGTAGTTCCACGATATTTGAATTGCTTCTTTTTGGCTGCTTGCAGTATTTTCTCCTTGAGTTTATAGTTCTGAAATTTGGCTATAATATTTCTTGGTGTTTTCAGTTTGGGATCTCTTTCAGGGGGTGATGGATGAATTCTTTCAATGACTATTTTACCCTCTGGTTCTAGGACCTCTGGGCAGTTGTCTTTGATAATTTCTTTGAAGATACTGTCAAAGCTCCTTTTTTCATCGTGGATTTCCGGTAGACCAATAACTCTTAAATTTTCTCTCCTGGATCTATTTTCCAGGTCAGTTGTTTTCCCAATCATGTATTTCACCTTTTTTTCTATTTTTTTCATTCTTAAAGTTTTGCTTTACTACTTCCTGGTGCCTTATAGATTCATTAGCTTCCACTTGCTCAACTCTAATTTTTATTGAGTTAGTGTTTTCATTTTGCTTTTGAGTCTCGTTTTCCAGTTGGTTGATTTTACCTCTCAGGGTGTCATTTTCTCTCTTTAGATTCTGTATCTCCGTAACCATTTCACCAATCTTATTCTTTAGGGACTTGATTTCGTCTTCTTTTAGCTCCCTAATTTGGTTTTTAAAATCCTCCTTTAGCTCTTTCAGCAATGCTTTTTACAACAAATATTTGCCTTTGGGGCTCAGGGCTCTCTATCCCAGCTTTCTTATTCTGGGGAGTGTGAGTCTAGAATTATAGCCTTCAGTTTCCTGAGGTGTGGGGGAGGGGTCTGGCTCCCTGGCGTCTCACTCCCTGTGGGTGCTCTCCAGCACTTGCTTTTCAGCAATGGTCTCAGCTGTTTGTTGTTTAAGCTGATGACTGGCACTTCCCCTGGGGGAGCAAGATTACATCTGGGCTCCTGGTGTTGACCCCTATCGACTCTGCCCCTCTGGGTCTAATGAGCTCCTGCTATTTGTCCTGTGAGGCCCCACTACTTTCTCCTCTGTTTCAGTTCTCTTTTTTTTTTTCCCCCGAGGAATTCTCTGGGGAGGGTGGGAGGGATTAGAGCCGTTTACCTGGCCATTGTGTCTTCCAGAAGTTCAAGAAGCCGAGTTCCTGGGTTTTGCAAGCATCATGAGTGGGTGTTTTCACGGCCAGTGGCGTTTCACTGCCTCTCGTCGCTTCCACAGACTGCCGTCCTGTGTTGGGAGTCCTGGGGATCTCTGCCGGTTTCGGGTGCCCAGCTTTCTCCCTGCCCGTCTCCCACGTGGATTTCCCAGTCGGCCACTTCCACTTTGGTCTGGAGCAGCTCCACACCGAGCACTCTCCAAGCCTACAGGTTCGTGTCTTCAGCCTTTCAGACTCTCCCGGCTGGGAAATTGGCCCCACGCAGACTGCTCACAGTTTCTGACTCTCTCAAATCTGTTCAAATTCACTTTTTTATGGGAATCTGACAGACCTTGTGAGAGAGCTCCGGTAAGATGCTGCCTTCATGCGGCCATCTTGGCTCCTCCCCCCAGGAGAAATAATTTAAAAATGATTTGACTACTTGAAAGCTATGATAAAAAAAAGAGCCTAGATATAATCTTTCAAGAAATTATCAAGGAAAACTGCCCTGATATTCTAGAACCAGAGAGTAAAAAAAATGAAAGAATCCACCAATTACCTCTTGAAAAAGATCCCAAAAAGAAAATTCCTGGGAATATCATAGACAAATTCCAGTGTTCTCAAGACAAGGAGAAAATATTGCAAGCAGCCAGGAAGAAACAATTGGAGTATTGTGGAAACACAGTCAGGATAACACAGGATCTAGCAGCTTCTAACTTAAGGGATCAAAAGGCTTGGAATATGACATTCTGCAGGTCAAAGTAGTTAGGATTAAAACTAAGAATCACCTACCCAGCAAAACTGAGTATAATACTTCTGAGGAAAAATGTATATTCAATGAAATAGGAGACTTTCAAGCATTCTTGATGAAAATACATGAATAGCTGAATAGACAATTTGACTTTCAAATACCAGAATCAAAATAAGGATGAAAAGATAAAAAGAAAAGAGAAATTATAAAGGATTTATTAAAGTCAAATCATTTACATTTCTATGTGGAAAGATGATATTTGTAACTCATCAGATCTTTCTCAGTATTAGGGTAGTTGAAGGTAATATAGAAAGACAGACAGACAGATAGATAGATGTAGATATTGATAGATATAGATATAGTTAGTGTGTGTATGTGTGTGTGTGTGTGTGTGTGTGTGTGTAGACTGAAGGCACAGGGTGAGTTGAATGTGAAGGGATGTTATATAAAAAAACAAAATTAAGGAGTGAGAGATGAATATATTAGGGGAAGGAGAAAGGGAGACATAGAACAGGGTAAATTATCTAACTAAAAGAGAAAAGAAAAAGCTTTTACAATGGAGGGGAAGAGGATGGAGGTGAGAGGCAATAAGGGAACCTTACTCTCAATCAGAATTGCCCTTAAGGAGGGAATAACATACATACTCAATTGGGTATGGGAATCTATCTTACCCTACCAGAAAGTAGAAGAGAAGTGGATAAAAGAAGGGGGGAATGATAGAAGGGAGGACAAATGGGAGGAGGAGTTAATCAGAAGCAAACATTTTTGAGGAGGGACAGGCTCAAAGGAGAGAATAGAATAAGTGGGAGCGGGATAAAATGGAGGGAAATATAGTTAGTCTTTCACAACATGACTATTATGGAAGCGTTTTGCATAAGGAAACATGTACAACTTATATTGAATTGCTTGATTCTCAATGAGGATGGGTGCAGAGGGAAGAAGGGAGAGGATTTGGAACTCAAAGTTCTAAAAACAAATGTTAAAAATCGGTTTTACATGCAACTGGGAAATAAGATATACAGGTAATGGCATATAGAAATCTATCTTGCCCTACAAGAAAGTAAGAGGGTGGGGTGGTGGTGATAGAAAGAGGGCAGAGGGGGGAAAGAGTTAGTCAGAATGTATGCTATCTTGGGGTGGGGGAGGGAATATATGGGGAGAAAATTTGTAACTCAAAATCTTGTTGAAATGAATGTGGAAAACTAAAAATAAATAAATTAATCAATTAAAAAAAACAAAGCAGGTATGAGTATTGAATATTCCTTCAGCTATTTAAGGTCTTTATTTCTTTAACGAGCTTTTTGCAACTTAATTTGCATAAGCTTTAAGTGTGCTTTTTTTTTATTTTATGCAATTGGAGTCATTCTGAATAGGACTTCCCTTTCTATTTTTTGCTTTTTTGATATTGTTATGTAGAATTTCTGTTCATTTTTGCAAGTTTATTTTTAGCCTACTGCTTTGTTGATACTTAATCAGTTTCTTTGCCTATTCCTTAGGATTTTCTAAGAAAAATCCATCATGTCGTTAATCAGTGTATTTTTGTCTCATCTTTGCTTACTTTTCTTTAACTTTTTTCCTCTTGTTTTATTTCTATTGGTAGCGTTTCTGGAATTATATAAAATAATAGGAGGGAAATGAAAAATCCTTGTTTTACTTCTCCACTTACTGGTAGTTTCTACTGTTCTCTACATATGGTGCTTACCTATTTTTTTCTTTTGGATATTTCAGATATTTTAGAAAATATATATATTAAAAATATTCTACTTCTGTTTTTTAGCACAACTACTTTAGCAAGGACTCAAACTAGGCAAGTGCTGCATTGAAAACTGGTAAACAGTCTGGCAGAAATTTGTTTTAGACCAACATACTGTAGAATATATAAAATACAAATCCAAACGAATGCATGACTGAGGTATAAAAGATGATACCCTAACAAATTAGAGAAGCAAGGAAGGAAAATACTTTATATAACTCTGGGGGAAGAACTAATGACCAAATAGTGGTTGGAAGATAAAATAGATAATTTAATTGCATATATTAAAAGTTTTGCATAAATAAAACCAAAACTATGAAAATTATCAGGGAAATCATTTACTGGAGATTTTTTTTTTCTAGCAAGTTTCTTTGATAAAATTCTGGTATCTAAAATGTGAAAGAAACATCAGATAGATACATAGATAGATACATATGTCTATCTATCCATCTATACGTATATACATACACACATACATACATATGCATACATATGAATAAGACTGATCCCCCTATAGATCAATCATTCAGCAATATGAGTTTCTATGGGCACAAAACCAAGTTATCAATAGTCAAATAAAAAAAATACTCCAAATAATAAGAGAAATGCCAATTAAAGCAACTCTGAGGTTCTACCTGTCATATTGGCAAAGTTAACAATAACAGAAAATTACTATTATTGGAGGGGCTGCAGGAGAACAGACACACAGAGTTGGTAGAGTTTTGAATTTGTCAGCTATTTTAAACTGTTCAAAATGTCACTAAAACTATACATACCTTTGAATCCAGGAATAGTGCTAGGACTGTACCTCTCAAGGGATAAAAAAAAAGGAATAGGACCATTTACACAGAAGCAACAATGTAATGGAAAACAACTTTGAAATGGTAACTCTGATCAATACAGTAAACCATTATTCCAGAGCGGCAATGAAGAAGCAAGCAATTTTTCTCCTCACAGAGTAATGATGTACTCAAGGGACAAGAACAGTATATATTAAACTCTCTTTCTAGGGTTATTTCCACAACTCCTACTTGAATTGGCAGGCAAAATCCCAAGAAGGTAGCTGATTATTTCTCCTCTAAGTTTTTGATCCTTGCCTCCGCACTCTCTCTCCCCCACTTCCCACCTCCATATCCAATCTGTTGTCATGGTCTGTTAATTACATCTTTGTAATATGCCCTCTGATAATAACATTACCCTGATACAGACCCACACCTGGACTATTTCAATAGTCCACTAGTGGGTCTGTCAACTTCAAGTCCCTCCCCTCTGCAATCATTCCTCAATTCAGCCATAAAAGTGGTTTGCCTAAAGAAAATCCAGCTGTGTCGCTTCAGTATTCAGTAAACTTCAGAGGCTCTCTTTTACCTCCAGGATCGAATTCAAAATCTTTTCTTTGACATTTAAAGCCCTTTATGGCCTGCCCTCTACACACACTTTTCCAGTCTTCACACATGTTCCATCCTGCACACACACACACACACACACACACACACACACACACCATGTTCTTCAATCCAATGATACTGAACTCCTGGATATTTCCTGAACAATATATTCCATTTTGTCACGGTGAGCATTTCTCTCCCTCTGTCCAAAATTCTTGGAATACTCTCCCTCCTCAACTCTGACCACTGGATTTCCTGTCCTCCTTTTAGTGCCAACTAAAATTCCACCTCTCATAGGCAACTTCTCAACATTCCTTGCTGCTATCACCTTCTCTCTTCTCATTATATGCTATTAATTCTGCCTATAGCTTATTTATACTTAGTCATTTATTTCTTGTACCATTAGATTATGGTGCAGTTAGGTGATGCAGAGAATAAAGTTCCAGGAATGGAATCAGGAAGACCAGAGTTCAAAACCAGTTTCAGATACTTATTAGCTGTGTGACCCTGGGCAATTCTCTTAACCCTGTTTGTCTCAGTTTCTTCATATATAAAATGAACTGGAGAAGGAAATGGTATTCCACTTCAGTGTCTACCCCCAAAAAAAAAACCCCAAATGGTGTCACAAAGAGCTGGACATGACTGAACAACATTATATTGTGAATTCCTTGAAGGCAAACACTGTCCTGAGCATATTTTTGTATACCCAGTGCTTAGCCCACTGCCTGCAACAAAGTAGACACTAAGTAAATGTTCACTAACTATCTGACTAAGCACTGCCATTAATTAAGAGGGCACAAGAAATGAAAGTTTAGAATAGTTGCAAACAAACAAATATTTAAGTAACTAATCCAAAAAACTTTGTTATCTTAGTTCAGGAACAAATAGGTTTAACTATAGTACTATACTTCATCCTATTAGAGCTCATTTAGTATGTTAGATTTTAATCACCACAGTTGAAAGACATTGATAAATTGAAGAATTATGAGGAGGTAACCAAGATAATGTCAGTTTTGTCGTTATGTTATAGGAGGATTTTTTGAAGGAAATGGCAGGGTTTAGGTTGGAAGAGAGGAGACTGTGAGTGGATATGATACTTGTCTTCTTGTGTTTAAAGAGACATAAGGAAGGGGGATTAACATATTTTATTTATACCCTCACCCCACCCCCACCCGCACAGAGAACAGAAGAAGGAGCAATGGGTAGAAGTTGAAAAGAGGCAAATTTAGAATGTATACCAAGAATGAGAACTATGAAAAAGAACGACAGACTGTCTCAAAATGAGGTAGGTGCTGCCTCCTTAAAGAACTTCTAGCAGAGGCTTCAAAACCACTTCTTAAATATTTTATTATAGGTGTTACTTTCGGCTGGTGATTGAACCATATGACAGTTAAGATTCTAAAGTTAAAGTTAAATTCTAAAATTTGATGATTTTGTGACTTAATTCAACTCTCTTCAATCAATTTTCATATTCTAAAATATGTTCTACTTAGATCAAAAAGAGTTAACATTCACTCAGGGATTTTTTATCAGCATTTCATGTATCAGAGTATATTGTATCTAGAGACTGATTAGCATAAAATCTAGTATAGAAAACTGAATATTATCATCAACACAGGCATTACACGTCAGGTCCAAATAGGAGATTATGTCAGATTTGTTCTTTATCTCCTTTTCTTTGTCTTTCTTCATGTCTTCTAATATTACTGACCTTGAGATTATGTCTGTGTCCTAAAGTATGTAATACTAATGAGCCTTTACCCTGTCTTCTGCATTTGTCATTAAACCTTCCTGCTTTATCAGAATAGCTAATGTAATTTGCTGGCATTTGACTGCTCTGAACTTTGGTTCCCTTCGAGAGCAATGGAAAGAAATGGGCATTCCTCCAAAAGAAACAGCTTGGCTGTTGGGAGGTTAAAATAACCAGATGAAGTAGTTAAGACAAGTAACCATCCTTAAATTAAGACCTAAATGAGTTCATCCATTCAGGAGACATGCCGATTTATCTTTGACAAAAACAAAGCCATTTTATTCACTTTTTAAGAGTCACTTCACTTGAGGAAATAATAGATTCGCTTTCATACTTAGACCTACTCCAGAAAATTTAAGTTTATGGGCCAAATACTCTATTAATAGGGCATGGATTCTGACGCGAAAAAGATAAAGGATAGAAGTACTGGTCGGCTATAGTGCCAAATGAGAACCAGATAGGTTAGGTGGCTTGACCGGCATCATATAAGTAGGATTGGAACCCAGGTCCTCTTCATTTGATTCCAATTCCAGTGTTATTTCAACTATGCTCTACATTGCCTCTCGGCATTTATCTAGCAAATTTTCTTCTGATTTTTCTACAATGGCCTTGTTCATCTCATTTTAAACCTTTCCTTTCTTTCAAGTCTACAGCTTTTGTGACCCTTCAACAGCCTCTTGTGCTTTTTCTCTTTTCTCTGAGATTACTGAGATTAGATGAGATTTATAGACGACCTTTTCCTTAATCCCTATAGACATGCTAAGGTCTCACCATTTTTAAAAAAATAAAAAAACTAAAATCGTACTTTTACTGGATTTGGCATCCCACCCTCTATCTAATCCTACTCCTCCACTGGTAAACTTCTATACGGGAAAAAATGTGTGTGTGTGTGTGTGTGTGTGTGTGTGTGTGTATACACGCTCTATCCAAGAATATTGTTTACTCTTTAGCTGATAGATTCATTGTTTCCTCCCCCCACCTCAGTCCTTTACCTTCTTGAATTTTCTGTAGCCTTTCACAAATATAAGCTTTCTCTCTGGAATTCTGCTTTGGCTTCTGTTGCATTCTTATTTGCCTTTTAACCACTAATTCTCATTCTTTGTTGGTTTATCTTCCTCCTACAATCTATGCATTGGTGTCACATGGGGCTCTATCCTTCCTGCCCTACTTAAATCCCAACTAAAATCTCATCAACCACAGGAAATTTACCAATCCCCCTTGTTTCTATTGCCTTCTCTCTTTTAATTACTCCTATTAATTCTGTATGTATCTTGTTTCCCACAATCTTACTCAAACCTGTCTTTATTCTCCTTCATGCATATAACTGAACTATCATCTTTTCCCTTGTTCCATCATGCAACCACCCCCATTCATCCCTATGAGTAGGCACTCTGTTCTTTTCTTAATCTGCTGTTTTTCTTCAACATGCTAGGTGATCAAGTGGATAGAAGGCTGGATCTGGAGTCAGGAAGACCTGATTTACCAGCTCTGTGATCTTGGACAAGTCACTTAGCCTTAGTTTGTCTCAATTTTATTGAAATTGGGTTAGTAATTATACCTACCTCATAGGATTGTTGTAAAGATCAAATGAAATATTTGTAAAGTGCTTAACACAGTTCCTGGAATATAGTAGGTACTTAATAAACACTTATTCCTTCCCCTTCCCATGATTTCTTTTAGCCTTATACAATCATCCCAGGTGAAAGTGATCTCTCCTTATTCAAATTTTTTCAGAGTACTTTGTCTGGATCTCATCTTCACCAGAGTCACATTCTATTTTGTACTATATTTTTTGGCATGCCTTCTCCTTTATTTAATTCTAAGATCCTTAAGGGCAAGAACTATTGGATTTCAACTGCAGTATACCCAGTATCTAATAAACAGTATTTTCTTATTAAGGGTACATTAATTTTTACATCTCTCATTGAAATATTAAGGACCATTATGAAAAAGATTGACTAGTTATTCATCTCAAAATAGAACAAGATAAAAGAAAATGTCTTGCATTTTAGCCAATTTTGTTCAGTTAAACATAAGGTTTATCAAGATAGTAAGAAGTCTTCAGTCTACTTCATATGAGAATTGATTTAAGAAACTAACAGTCCTTTGAGAGAACACAAAAGGGAAACACAGAATCTGTCTCCAAGTGTATTTGAAGGTTGGTCATGTGAAAAAGAATGAAAACACTTCTTCAGTTTGATCCCAGAAAGCAGAACCAAGAACAATGAGTAGAAATTCCAAAAAGGAAAATTTAGGCTTCATATCAGAGGGAAAAAAACAACAACTTGGTAACAATGAGTTCTCTCCCGGTGTTGAATAGGCTGCCTCAGGAAGTGGGTGGATTCATCATTATTGGAGGTCTTCAAGCAGAAGCTGGATAATTACATGATATATATATATATATATATATATATATATACACACACACACACACATATGTATGTATATATGTATGTATATGTATACACATACATATATAATATATGCATAATACATATTATAAACATATATATATATTTATATATATATATATGCTATAGTGAAGATCCCTGTTAGGCATGGGTGTATTTATATTTTCTAAGATCCCTTCGAGCTGAAAATTCTGTGATTCTCTGATAATAGCTAACATTTATAAGATCTTATAACAGTGCATTTTTTAAGCTTCAGGAGGTTAAAAAATGCACTAAGATTATTTTGCAACAGCTTGTAGAATGCCCTACATTCTCATTTGAGCTCCTAACAACCCTGTGAGGTAGAAAATAAAGGCTTTCCCTTTATAGGGGAGATAACTGAGGCTGAGTAAAGTTGCTAGTGCCCGTAATCACATATATAGTAAATATCAGGGCTTTTGAACTCATGTCTTTGTGAGAGTACAATACTCTATCTAATAATGTTCCTTGATGCCTTAGTTTTGTTGGAATTTCTTTATTGAATAGCTGAATAAATCAATATTCTGTCTATAAAGTTTTGAGGATGGGGCAACTTTTTTCTATTAATAATAGTATGAGGCTTTTTTTTTTACCTGTCTCAGATTCCAGAGAACACTGAGAAACAGGAATGGTTAGTGCATTTAATAATATTAATTATAGTGACAGGAGAAGTAAGCTAATAGGAAATGATATTTTGCAAAGTTCAATTTTATGGTGATATTTATGATTTTAATAATAAGAGTAAAATGTTAGTACCATTTTTAAATATAAAGACTGGTGATTTTATCCTTTTAAGTCAATTTAAATGATAGTTTATTTCAATGGAATGAACTATATTCTGAAAAGATAGCAAATTTTATCAATATTTCAAATTCTATATCATAAGACTTATGAAATTAGAATGGTAAGAAATCTTTTGACATAAAATTCTATTGTGAATTACATAAAATATGCCAGTGTATTAGCCCTGGATAAGTCAGTGAAAATGCAAAAAGTAAACCCATAGATTTGAGGTGAGGAGAAGAGTTTTTCTATTTATAAATTTAGAATGTTGATTTAAACTATTTGGAGTCTTTTGACATGTTACAATGCATCCTACTTGTTTAGGTAGCAGATTAAGACTTGGCCAGCCATTCCATCTTTCTTGTCATGCTTCCTCACCAAAAAATAAATGGCATACACACATGTCCCCAAATAACAAGATGGCCAGTTTCAAATTATTTCAGACATCATATTGGCTGTGTTGGATTGTCATGCATTTCATTCAATTAATTGTGTCGAAATTGTTTAAGATAGCTGAAAATGCCAAATAAATCAATATGTTTACATACTTATTATGTGTTTGGCATTGGTATGCTAGTGATATCAAGAAATGTAAAAATATTCAAGAATAAACATTTTTTTAAACTCACTTTGTCTCCTTCACACACACACACACACACACACACACACACACACACACAAACACACACACACAGAGTATATGACCCAGCAGGTTTTCCTTTTACGTTAGCTCTATCTCAGGTGCCTGGTATTTTTCTTTACCTTTGTAGCCATGTTTCATGATATTAAATCATTTCCTTTATGTTGGACTGAATTCCATAAATCACATTAAATCCAATTTTGAGGTAGGGAGAACATAAATCCTAAATAAATAAGTATGGCAAAATATGGGCTTATATATTTGATGATTTTTTTTATATTTAGATTTCATCTCTGAAATAGAGCAATTTTCTCAATAAGGAGCCCAGTAAACCAAGAGGAAAAGTTTGAAAATGAGCGCAGTCACCATTGTATTGTATTGTCCCAATGGAGCCATTATATCAAACAGGTTCTTGCAAAAGCAAACCAGCTCTTTCCTGTTACTTTTTAAGAATGCAGTATCTGGTATTTATTTTAACTTACTGATATGGGAGTGGGGAGAGAGAAGAATGCTCTCTCTCTCTCTTTCTCTGTCTGTCTGTCTCTGTCTCTGTCTGTCTGTCTCTGTCTCTCTCTTTCTCTGTGTCTGTCTCTGTCTCTCTCTTTCTCTGTGTCTCTGTCTCTGTCTCTCTGTCTCTCTCTCTGTCTCTCTCTCTCTCTCTCTCTCTCTCTCTCTCTCTCTTTGTCTCTCTCTCTCTGTCTCTCATCTTTTCTCATTGAGGTCTTCAGATTTCCTGAAATTTTCTCCTATATCACCTCCCACCTACACTGAATTTTTTAAAAGGGAAAACATCGGATACTTAGTTCTTGACCTGTAGACAAGACAACAGAATCAGTGCTATAGATGGTATAAGCTTTCCTTGGAAGCAGCTGAACATTTCATATAAAAAGAACATGATCTTGGTACTTTGCAAAATGCTAATCATTCATTTTGCTATATATTATTTTAATTTTAATGCTCCAAAGCAATGTATCTTTATGGATATTTTTTCACCATATGTGCTTTAGAGGACCACAAATGTCCCTTAAATGCCATTTTTAGGAAAAATATATATGAAGGAGAGAAGCTTATTTATTTTCAACACAAATTACTAAAAATTGAGGCAAGGACAAATGATCAAATTCTCTTTTATTTATTGTAGAATAGAAAAAATAAGGTACCTTGGTTGGATTTTTAAAATAAATAAGTGCATTCAGTATCCAAGGTTCCAGAACAAGTTCCAAAGCCAGGTTTTACTAGTTCGCTTGTTTGTTTGACTACATTAAAAATGCCCTCATTGTCCTAGGGCCTATGGCTACAGGTGGACCATACCAAAAAAGCAATTAACCTCAAGTCCAGCAGCTGAAATTGCATTAAAAAAGAAAAGGCCAGACAATTACAAAATGAGGAGTACTTGGCCAAAGAGTTATGCTTCAGGGGTCAATAAACAAGGAGTCTGTAAAACAGAAGATTGAAACTTGTTAAGGATCATGAATTTTCACTTCAGTTACTATCATTTCAGATTGCCAGGAATTTGATGCAGCACTGTTCCCCACCCTACCTCCTTTTTTTTCTTCTTTAGCGAATAGCATTAAGTTTCAATTTTAACTCAGGCTATCCCTATTTCTGAAAAATCAAAACTGAGTTTAATTTGCAATTAATAGCATAAAGGACAAACTTACACAAAATGTTTTCTAAGTTAGAGATCAGTAAATATTTGTTGAATGAATGAATCATAAAATCTTAGTCTTGGGGGACCCAGAGGTCAGTTAATCCAGTCCATAGTTGACTAAGTGTTCCTTCTATCACATACCTGGAAGTCGTCATCCAATCTAAGTTCAAAGACCATTCTTGAGATAGCTCATCCCAGTTCTAATTGTTAGGGATGGGTACATAAATAAATGGGATATATAAGGAAACTCTCCTGTTTTCATACTCTGGCTTCAGAATGGAAAGCAGAGCTTTTATTCTATCTAATTTCATGCACTCAAACATTATAAGCCATATATTAAGCACAATGCATTCTATATACTTATATCACTACAATATAAACTTTAATCCACATGAGAAGCTCATATACTATTTCCCTCAGTCCTGAATGGGATATAGGTAATAGTTCCCTGTCTCATTTAGCCTTTTCAAGACTGTACACATAGTCCATCTTGATTCAGACTTCAATTATGTATTGGCACCAACCTTCATGACTCCAATGATTTGTCTTTGTAATCTATTTTTACTGTTGTGTTACTTTTCTGTGTTATCACTGTTTCATCAGTCAATGTATTACCAAAGTGCTATTCAGTCACATATTTTAGCTCTGAGCTCTTCAGCAAAAATGAAAATACTCAGTAGCCCACAGGTTTCCCTGAAATAGACTACTACTTCTTCAGTTTGTTTCAAAACTTGTGGAGCTTTTTGTTATATATCATGGATTTGTGTTCAGAAGTAATTAGAATTTAGCAATTCCCATCTGATCTGACTACTGATAAATTTAGGAATTTGTATTTTCTTTTTTTATTGAAACCCAAAACTTAGAAGTTGGAATTATAGGTTGGATGCTACTAAGTCTATGTTTTGTTTTCCTTTGAGTTTGGAAATTCCTCTAATCCAGGTGTTTGTTTACAAAGATACCAAAAAGCTAAATTAGAGAACATT